>NW_008690001.1:0-3282 GCF_000695815.1 Acanthisitta chloris | reverse complement strand
GGAGTGCAGCAGCCTCTGGGCCTCCTCACTGCACTGGTCCACTATGACATTGATGAGGCCATGGACCAGTGGTACTGTGTGTTCCTTGAGGCAGTTCTGCAGCCTCTGGACCAAGACCTCTGCATTCAGACCACAGATGCAGAAACCATAGACAATGATGCCCTCTATGGCTTCTACCAGCCACCACCTGTGCAGGCATATTCTCTCCAACCTCTGGCGCAGCCAGGGCTGCACAAGGTCCAGGAGGTGCTGGTGTCTTTGGAATAGTTCTGCCCACACCTCGGGTGGGATGCCACTCATGAGCTCTGGCCCTGCAGCTTCCTGCTCAGATGGGGACAATGTCCCCGGTGGAGGAGTTGGATGGGACACCACACGGTGATGGAAGATGTTTTCAGCCAGGTGGTCAGGCGCTCTCCCTGGCTGGCTGCTGGTCTCTGGTGACTCTTCCAGGGATGTGATGACAAACTGTATGTAGTCCTGTTCACCTTGCTCAGAAAACCTGACACTCTCTATCGGTGTTCTGCAGAGTGGGCACGATGGATTAATCTTCGTCCACCGCAGGATGCAGCCCAGGCAGAACTGGTGGTGACAGGGCAGAGCAGAAGCCACGTCCTTCTGGGTGTCCTGGCAGATGGGGCACTTCTGCTCTGTCTCCTGGGCCATTTCTATGCTCTGCAGCGCGTTGGGGAGAGCTGAGGACCAGGAGCTGCTCCCCCCTGCCAGTGTCACACAGTGCAGGAGAGGTCTGTGTGACAACCCTCCTGGCTGTCCCAGGGATGACAAGGAGAAATGTCCAACCCCCTCAAAACATCCACTCCATGGGATGCTTTCCTGCACAGCTCACCTTCACCTGCAGTGCCCAGATGCCTGAACCAGGCAGGGCTGAGGAAACAGTGTGATGGGCACGAAGGGTTGCCAACAGCAGCCCTCAACACACCACCCAGCTCTGGGAGAAGCCAGACCTCACAGTCTAGCATAACAGAACTCAAGATTTGAGCCAGACTGGCTCAGGCTCTGCCAGTGCCCAAGTATAATCAGTGGGGGGCATGATGTCATAATCCATCTCCCACAATATACCACTTGGGATTTCATCCTTCACTACCCGGCCGTGTCATAATGGGATGTTCCCCCTGGAGGTGCATGGTGTCAGGAGCAAAAAAGGAAACTTATGCATTTCTGTGTTGCTCTCTCTTGGTCACTTGTGCACCTTGAGGAGATCTCCTGCTAGCAGGAGTGTGGTGGGACCAGTCAATATGGCCTGCCTGCAGCTGGATATTGCCTCCTCCCCTCCTTGTCTTACCCTATGCATTCCCTTCATTTCCCTGAGTCATAATCAAGTCAAGCACTTCTTTTTCCATTTGCAGGAGTTCATCTCTGTTAGTTTGAGGGCTGGCTGGGGAGAGCCAAGGGTGCTGTGTGCATGGGTGTGCTGGTTTGGAACAGGTGACCCAAACTGACCAAAGGGTCAAAGGGCTGACTGAAATGCTAGGGCTTGGAAATAGGCATAAGCCAGAGGTGACAGGTAGATGAATCCTATGATCAATACTCTTTTGTGTAGTTGGCTATACTGCTGAAAGCAGATACACAGTAACATAGATGCAGCTGTTCTAATGCTAAAATAGGTGGCTAAAAGGCTGATCACATGTGCACAATCTATGTAGCTGTTTGCAAAGTATTTTAAGACATTCCAAGGTCGTGCTGCCATTTGCAAGACGTCTTAGGAAACTCCATCAAGCTCATTCCGGGCTCTGGCCAAGCCCTGGCCTCAGCTGGTCAGAGAGGAGCACTGCTGGGTGTTATCCACACCAAACCACAACAAATGCAGGTTATTTGTATCTTACTGGCTGGGACCATAAAGGCTGGATTCTCTTGCAGCAGCTTTGGACGCCTCACCTGCGAGTGGACGCGCTGTGTAGGACTTCCCAAGTGTCAGGAGAGCTGTCCAAACCCTTGCTGAAACCAGGGGCTCCCCAGTGACTGCGGGCCTGGAGGACGGCAAAGTATTAGGGAAATTGGTGATGCATCTTTCTTAATCACTATTCTTTCTTGAGTGTAAGGATTAGGTGCCTTACCTTGCATATTATATTTGGTGCTTGTGCTGCTTGAAATTAGAGCTTAGTAAACATTGTGTAAGTAAAGATATTGCTCATTTTTGTATTATCTTAAACCCCAGTAGTAAAAGAAGCTGTCGTGGTTTAACCCCAGGCAGCAGCCAGGAACCACACAGCCACTCACACACTCCCCCATCAACGGGATGGGGGAGCAAATTAGAAGGGGAAAAGCTAGGAGATAAAGACAGTTTAATAGAGAAAGCAAAAGCTGCACACACAAGCAAAGCAAAACAAGGAATTAATTCACTGCTTCCCAAAGACAGGAGGTGTTTAGCCATCTCCAGGAGTGCAGGGCCCATAACGCGTAACGGTTCCTTGGGCAGACAAACACCATCACTCCAGATGTCCCCCCTTCCTCTTTCTTCCTCCCACCTTATACACTGAGCATGATGTCCTATGGTATGGAATATCCCTTTGGTCAATTTGGATCACCTGTCCCAGCTGTGTCTTCTCCCAATCTCCCATGCATCCCCAACTTTCTTCCCAGCATGGCAGTACAGAAAGCAGCAAAGGCCTTGACTCTGTGTAAGCTCTACTCAGCAATAACAAAAACATCTCTGCATTATCAACTCTGTGTTCAGCACAAAACCCAAACATAGCCCCATACTAACCTCTGTGAAGAAAGTTAACTCTACTTCAGCTCAAACCAGCACAGAAGCCTATTCTTTTTGTTGGTGTCTGTGTCATTTCTGCTGCCCTTGTCAATTGGCAGAACATTAATCGGGGTCACAGACAGGATCTGAATAAAATGCCACTTTCTAAGTCTATAAGGAATATATTGATCCCCTCTGAAATTCCCAGATGGGAGGACCTTCCCAATAGTTTGCTATCCCTTGAGTGGGCTAAGCTCAGAGGACCATTGTAAAAACAGGAGAGGTGGTTGAAAGATGCTAAACCACAGGATGTATTCAAATGTATTCAAAAATTGCCAATGGAAAAAGGAAAATACCTTGTGGTTTGGGAGTAGAGAGACGGATTTTGTTACCTGCATACTGAAAACAGCACCAACAGAAAGAAGAATGGTTCTCAGAATTCTCCCACATGGAGTGACAAACACATGATTTGCAAAATCAGATTGTATGTTACAGTGCCAGAATGGGCCGTTGCTGATAATCTGAACACTTACCGGACTGTAGTGCAGAGAGTGCCTGAAGCCTGACCAGTCCCTGAG
>NW_008690000.1:3631-7564 GCF_000695815.1 Acanthisitta chloris | reverse complement strand
CTGAGGGAGCCTGAGCCAGGCAGTTAGAGACCCCAAATGGGTGTTTGGGTTCAGGGAAGGCCCTGAATCCCGGAGGGCTGCGTGGAGCATTTGGTGTCCTCCCCTGTGCCAGTGTCAGCCCTCCCAGTGACTTTGCTTCTCCCAGGGCCTGTGGAAGCAGCTCCCCTGCCCCTCGCTGGATCCGGTCACTTCTCCCCAGCCACACAGTCCCCTGGGAATCCCAGAAGATGGTGGATGTAAAATGGGTGTTTTCCATCTGGAAAAGCTTGGAGAGGGGCAGTTGAGCCTTCGTTCGTCATTAGATCCCCACGCGCCGCGGCAGATCCGATTTCCTCGTTAATTAGGTGCTGATCATTTTCTCCACCTCATTACTCGCCGCCGCACCTAGAATTTATACCCATTTGGTTTAATCGCCTTCGCCTGGTTAAATTCCGAACAGCCACTCATTCAGAAAGGGAATTACTACCTCGCTTTGCCAGGACTTCCACTTTGCCTTAATTTCCCTGGAGCCTCGTTTGCTTCCCTCTGCCTCTTCTCCCTCTCCGGGCCCCCTTGGGCCTGCCTGGGAGCGTGTGGCGCTCGTGCCGTGGTGCCTCGCTCCACGTGCGAGTGCCATGGCCACACACAGCCACTCCAGAGGCCGTGGAAGGAGCTGGGGGGCTCAAGCATTGCCTGTCGCAGCCTCACACAGTCCAGGCTGGAAAATGCACAGTGGGAGAATAGGGACAACTAGAGCTGCTTCACTGCCACACTCTTGTCATCCCGTTGGGCTTTTTTGTGACACTCTCTTGTGCCCTTTTTGCTCCTCAAAGGAGCAAAGTGGGAGAAAGTCCTTTGCTTTGGGGGCAAACCCCATTCCTTATCTGTCTGTTTTCACTGGCGAGTATTGCTGAGATTTCAGCCAATTTCACTTGCTAATTTCAGTTTAGAAGAGGCTCTTTGTGTTTTGATTGTTTTAGGAAGTTGTTTGGGAGTTTGTTCTTTTATCTATATTTATATAACTAAACCTTTCCACGCTTCCTGGTGCAGTTGCCCAGGGCAGTAAGTTCATGCCCTGGGCATGAACTCAGAATCCCAGTGCTGGAGCACAGGTGCTGCAGATGCCACACAAACCCAGGAGCACAGACAGGGTTAGAGCACCCAGGGGTTTATTTGGTGCCAGACAAAGGGCTGGGAGCCCCTGGGTGACGCCAGCAGGCCGTTCTGAGCGCAGACCCGCCGTGTTCCCGCAGTGCTACGCGGAGAGGGAGGCTCTCCTGCGCGCCACCAGGCTCAGCATGGCCCGGCTGTCCGTGCGGCCATCGCCCAGCACGTACGGCTCGGCCTCGCTGAACTGCACCTCGAAGCCAGCAGCCCCCACGGCCTCCTCCACCTCGTGCCTCTCCAGGCGCAGGCACGAGAAAACCTGCTTGTTGAAGGTGTAGTAGGTCTCCCCGAGGACGGTGAGCAGCACCAGGTGCCCCCCCGGCCTCACCAGGGTCCCGACGTTCCTCAGGGCGCTGCGGAAGGTGGGCAGGTCCTTGCAGGCAGCCTCCAAGCACAGGGTGGAGACGACGCAGTCGGCGGGCGGCAGGGACACGGGGCCCGTGGGGTTGGCTTTGGTCACGTCGCACTTCAGAACCCGCTTCACCTTCTTCCTCACTGTCTCCTGTTTCTCAGCCCATTTCTCCCTAGCAAGAAGTGCACAAACAGGTACATGAAGGCTCATTCTGGGGTTGTTTAGCATCTGCGGCTGCGTGGCCACCGTGGTCGGTGGCGGGCGGTAGGACACCAGTCTCACCTGTCCCCTTCCAGCTCACAGACATATTTCACCACTGGCCCCCAGTCAAAGGCTCCTGCTTCGTTCTTCAGCCACTTCTCCAGCTCCTGACGGTTCCTCTCGGTGTAGTCCAAGGCAGTGATCTCCTGGAAGCGCTCGCAAGCAGACAGAAGCTGGTAGATGGTGGGGCCACAGCCAACATCTATCAGGGTGTCACCTCTCACCCCGTCTAGTGCAGAGTGGGGGCAAAACATCCTGTGACCACGGAGCCTGCCCCAGGGCAGAGACACCCCAGGGCAGAAACTGCCCAGAGCCCCTCGGGCTGTGCTCCCCCAACCCAGAAATGCGACCCCAAGCGTTACAGACCCATGGCACACCTCCATCCCCAAGGGCTCTCTGCCCACAGCCCAGCCCAGGGGCAACCCCTGCAGCGGGTCCAGAGCCCCCGGCCCTGCTCCTGGGGCAGAGGCACTGCCCCACACTCCCCAGCCCTGGCTGGGTTTGCTGGTGTTCCCAGGAACTGTGACACAGCTCCAGCCGCAGTTCCTATATGCACGGAGGGATGTTTTTAACCAAGCAGGTGTGTCTGAGTATCTCACACAGCTCACTGCTGGGGCAGCCCACCATACGGCACCGTCCAACGCCTCCGACGCCTCGGGAGTACTCACCTAAGGAGAACATTTTATACAGGCTCCTCAGGTTCTGCATCAGAAACGCGTTTGCACCTTTCTGTTTGTCACTCATGCTGTAATATTCATTCAGATATGCCTGAGAGTCGAAACTCTGCTCGTACACCTCTGCCTCCGTGAAGATCGCTGGCGCTTCCATCTTGCCAAGAGCCAACTCTGCTCCTCTTTCCTCTTGTGCCACGTGGGCATAGTCCCTGTTGTCATCTCCCTCTGGTGTCCTTTGCTCCGGGTTCCGCTTGGACACGCTCCTGTTTACCTGCAGAATTTCTCTTGCTCTCCATTCTTCTGCTGAGCTTTACTTTTTCCCTAAACTCCTTCGCCGTCCCTGCCACGAAGGGGCAGCAAAGCCCCACGCGAGGCAGGTCCCGCACAGCTCGTGCTCTGCGCACTCGCCCGGCGGGAGCCGAAATGATCAAACAGCTTCAGGCTCGTTACTCCGAACCCGTATAATCGCCCTTGGCTGTTTTAAAGCCCTGTCGTTAGGAGTGACGGTGGAGGAGCCGCTCATCGTCCTCAAAGGGATGTGGACCCCGAGGTGGGCTTGCCTCACAACCCTTCACAGGCAGACCTGCTGCTGGGGATGTGAGGTGTGAAAAGCGTGTCAGCTTGAGAGATGAACACAGTAAAGAGGTTTTCTTCTGACAGCAAAGCCAACAAACAGTGCTCCCTGCTACCACGGCTCTGAGACATGTGGCTAAAACGGTCTCTACAGCCCCGTGCAAGCCCTGGCAGCCGGGGAAGCTGACCCAGGGGCATTTGCAAGTGCAGTGCTTATGTTTCAGTCCTTGGAGTCTGTTTTTTGCTCATTAAATGACATGATTTGGGGACAAAAGTACAAACTGTCAGAGGCCTCAGCGTATTTCTGAGCAGTAGCAGTGCAGCTTCTCTGGCTGGCAAGCTTTGTCCTTGCCATCAGCCCGGCACTGCCTCCTGGGAGCCATAGAACCATGGAATAGTTTGGATTCTAAGGGACACCTTCCACGTTGCTCCAAGCCCCATCCAACCTGGCCTGGAACACTTCCAGGGATGGAGCAGCCACAGCTTCTCTGGGCAACCTGTGCCAGTGCCTCAGCACCTCACAGGGAGGAATTTCTTCCTAATCTCTAATCTAAACTTGCTTTCAGGCAGTTGAAGCCATTCTCCCTTGCCCCGTCACTCCAGGGCCTTGTTAGTAGTCTCTCTCCATCTTTCTTGTCGGCTCCCTTCAGGTACTGGAAGCCCCCCAAAGAGCCATCCCCCAGGCCAGTGGCAGCCCCCTGGACAGCTCTGCTGCTCTGGCTTCTCAGCCCTGTGAAAGCTCAGCTCTAGGAGTCTGATTTCCATTTCCCCCATACTCTTGTTTCAGTCAAAGTGTGTGATTAGGCCTGTGTGAGCTCCATTGTCATCTCCACCTAAGTGCTGCTCTGATGGATGGAAACAGCGTCTTGATGTTTATACCGAGGAGCACATTGCTTTGCTTTCCAGGATAACACACAAAATCTGCCA
>NW_008690000.1:870-3613 GCF_000695815.1 Acanthisitta chloris | reverse complement strand
AAAAAAAAAAAAAAAAAAAGGCCTTCCAGCTGGAACAGCAGTGTCATTAGCCTAATGAGGAACACCTTGGCCTTGTTACCTCACCTGTGTGGCAGTTGGGAGGTTATAAAGGGCAGGAGGCCCTGGGGTGGGTCTCTTCACTCGCAGCACCTCATGGTGTTGGTGCTGTGGCCTTTACATGGCCTCTGCTACTAGCACAGCTCTTGTTGGTGACCTGGGACCTGTTTGGAAGCAGCCAGTGCTGAGGGTCAGCCCCAGGCTCAAGCCAGGACCTGGATCTGAGCCGCAGCAGTATCGGAGCCCACCCTGGGACCCTTCCTGCCTCCCTGCCCCTGGAGACAGGTAAGCTGGGGTGCCTGGAAGGCGAGGTGTGCTCTGAGGGTGGGACGGAAGCACCTTTGTCTTTATTTTATGTGTGTGTAGCTTTAGCCGCTCCGCTCTGTTGTGTTCATGATAGTATGTGTAAAGCAGGCACAAAAAGGCAAATATTTCTAGTCTCAGACACTTTTTGGAGAAGGGAACAACTGTTCTTTTGTTGAAATCACTGGTTATTTGAAAAAGGTGGTGACAACTGTGCTCCTAAAGGGTAATATGCACTAGTTTTTCCAAGTGCAACAGCTGCTGAGCAGCTCTTTGTGCCCTCCCCAGGTTTCTCTGCTGAGCATCCTTAGGCGTCCGAGGGTGGAGGGTGCCCGGGGGCTCCACGTGCAGCTCAGTGCTGGGGCTGGGCAGAGGTTGTGGTAGGGATGTGAACCCCTTACCAGCACCGCTGGGTTCTGCTGCTTTGGGGAGAGTTGGTTGTTGCAGAAAAGGTTTTGAGTTGTTACCGTGGTCAGAAGGATTGTGCTTTAGGGCTCCTGTCGGGCTGGAGGAGTCCTCCCGCTGCTGCGTCCTTCCCTCTGCCCCTCCTGCCAGGGAGAGGCGCCTGGCGGAGCCTCTCGCGCGGGCATCGGTGCGGGGGTTAGTTAACCGAGTAATTAACAAGTGCCGGGACTCGCCCCGGGCCCCTGGAGCCGCCGGGGCTGGCGCTCATTGCCGAACAAAAGGCGCCGCTGGCTCCGCGTGGTGCAGAGATCCCGAACAAAAGGTTCTCGTTCCCCGCACTCCTCTCCCTGCCTCTCGCTCTCCCTTCTGCGCTCTCGCTCTGGGATGAGGGTTTAAACTGTTCCCTTCCTGGTTCGAATTTCTCTGGGCTGCAACACGAAAGTAGCAATTAACTGTTATAAGGCTGTTTTACAGTCCTGTGCAAACCCTTTCCATCCACTCTGCTTTAAATGGGTGCATCTTTTATTCCCGGTTTTCGGGGGTGTAAAACTTTACAGCGTTTGCTGCAAACCTTCATACTTTGCTTGGCGGTTTATTGCTCCCTCTGCGGATATATCTCACTCATAAATACGGCTTCCAGCTCCCAGAACTTGAGTAGGAGCTGCAGTGCCTCAGAGCAGTTCCATTAATGGGACTTTGCCTAGAAATCATGGTGTGATTCATCCCAAATCTCTGTTTCTCCTCTGCACGATGGTGCAGAGCTCTGCAGAAGTGCCGTTGGCAGCAGCAGGTTGCTCAGCCAGGTTGTTCCTGCCCCAGCAGCAGATCTCTGTGGGAGGTGTGGAAAGTAGTGGCTCTGGAAAGCTTGGTGTGAGCTGGAGTGGCTCTGGGCACTGTGGTGGTGGAGCCTTGGAGCAAAGGCTGCCTTAGGCAGAGAGTTTCCTCTCCTAGGGGTTGTTTGCAGGTTATTTGTAAAAAACCGTTATTTTCCAATTATTAGCTGGGAAACCTTGCTGCTCTCCCTGTGCTGTGAAGGGCAAATAAAGAGGTCAGACTGATGAGGCTGAGGTTCCTGCTGGTTTAGGTCCAACATGGGTGTACTGTCTCTGACCACCCTGTGTCTTTTATTCCCATGGGAGTCCAACATGGGTGTACTGTCTCTGACCAGTCTGTGTCTTTTATTCCCATGGGAACACTAGGAGGGGCTCTCTTACCCCATACCTGTTTTGTGGAAAGTTGTGGAGATGTGTTGTGCTTGACATGGGCTCAGGTGCCCAAAAATGGAGCCAGCCAGGTTTGTGGCCAGTGTGCTTGCTAGTGCCTTCATTCTGCAGCAGCCCAGCTGAAAGCTGGAGGTGGAGGATCTGTGGGCTGCTGGTCCTGCTCCGGCTCTGGGAAGGGGATGGGGCACTCAGCACCCAGGCACTGGCCCAAGGGCAGGAGTGGGGGGACATTGCTACAGACCCTCTTTTTCCTGGACTGTCATGACACAAAGGATTCAGAAAGGTGTGGGATATTAATTGCAGCTTTCAGACCCCTGTGTGCTACATGGTAATTTCCTCACATTACGGTGATGGTGGCTCGAAGCCTCCTTCCTCCCATCCCTTTTCAACAATACACAATGTGTTGTGCAAAAATGCTTTTGGGGCTGATTTATTTGGAGACTGGAATGGCAGCAATGACAGAGTGGTGTGTTTGAGGTAAATGGACTGACTCTGGTGTAAGCATGACCTCAGTGGAAAGGATCACAGGGGGTGGGGAGCTGCTGATCGGCAGCACGTTGCAGTGCCCTGGCACCAGAAGTGTGGTGCCTTGTGTCACCCCTTCGAGCATCCCACCCCTGCATCGAAGCTGCTTTAGCAGGGAGAAATAAGATCTGTTTACGAAGGCTTTGGTTGCCTGTGGCTGTCCTCGCAGCCAGGCCAGGTGCTCCCCTCGGCTCTCCTGGCTGCGGCAGGGGAGGGGAGCAGGGTGGGCA
>NW_008690000.1:0-797 GCF_000695815.1 Acanthisitta chloris | reverse complement strand
GGTTTATGGGACCATGTGCTGGTACCTGCCGCTGAGGCTCCAAATGTCAGAGCTGGGTGAGGGAACAGGTGGGCTCTGCACATCTCCAGGGCCCCACTAATTCACAGGCAATAAATTAATGATGGGAACTGGGACAAAGTCCTATTCTGGGTGCAGGTGACTGAGCAATTCCCTTCTGGCAGACAGGGGGAGGGAGAAAGACCCGTCGTGCTACCTTTGATTGTATTGTCTGAGCCAGCCTTAAAGGCAGCCCGTGCTCAGCGCCAGCTTTGCTCCTGCTTGGGGCTTTGGAAGCGGTGGCAAATCTCGCTTAAAATAATGAGCACCTCTGCTAATTACCTGAGGCTGCCTCTTTGCATGTGGGCCGTCGCTTACATTGTCTCATAAAGCAGCCAGAGGTTTCCTTCAACGGAGCTAATGACGTCGGCCCCATCAGGAAGGTGTAAGGCTGTTTGCGCCCACACAGACCTGGCCCCTGGCCTGGCAGGAGACCCTGGCAGGGAGCTAGGTCTTCCTCAGCCCTCTTTCAGCATTTGCGTTTGATAAAGTGCTTTGATAAGGAACAGGGCCAAAAATAGTGGCAAGAGGGGAAAGTACGGGAGTGGCAGCACATTAACAGGCTGTGTAACAGCGACTACCTGCAGACTCGTGCCAGCACGGTTCAGTGCTGTCCGTGCCATCCTCCTGGAGGTCGCGAGTGGCTGTGAGCTGGCGCCGGGCGGGGGGCAGGCAGGGAGGGAGAGGGCAGGGAGGGAGCGCCGGGCTCTGCCCCGCTCGCCTCTAGGAAGCACTCTGAG
>NW_008689999.1:7925-23153 GCF_000695815.1 Acanthisitta chloris | reverse complement strand
GGAGGAGCGCAGGGAAGGAGGGAGGGTTTCCTTCCCTTGTCTCTTGCCTTGCGGTGTGATACCTATGCTGTCTCGGCGGAGAGGGATGTTCTCTGGGCGCGGTATGAAAATATCTGGCCGGACCTTGCTCGGTCCGCCCGCAGGGTTTGTGATTTGGTCATCGCGGAGCGCAGCCGGCAGATGAAACCATGAGCAATCGGGTAGAACGCAGGGCGACACAAACGCAGCTCGCGCTAGCCGTCCGGAACTTGTAGGGTTTTCAGTTTGCATTTCTAGACAGTATCTGCTCAACATCTGTTTGCAGCAGACAAGATAAAGTAGCTCTGTGGCACCCTGCAGTTTTGCAAATGAAAACGTAGACTCGGTTTTTGCTGTGTATTAGCTTAAATGAATTTGAGGTCAGCTGAAGCTTAGCTGCATTATTCTTGCATTTTCTTAGTCTCGAGTCACATCATGACTAACACTAATTGTTGGGGAGCAATATGTCCTTACTCCTATGACTAAATCCATTTCTTACAGTGGAAACTTCTCTGAAGGTAGAAGGAGTAGTAACTATACACTTCTTTTTGAGCCTTGCCTTCTTGCAGCCAATGTTCAGCTTCTCTTTCCTTCAGCAGCTAAACATTATTCTCCTTTATTCTCCTGCAGCATTTCTTGTAACAAATGTTTTTCATTTGCATAAATAATGGGCTGCACTGTCGTATTTTTAGTATTGTGTTCATCTTCGAATCTTAAAAAAACATAATTTCTCAGAGCTGGTGTGTGTGTAGGTGTGAGGAAGCCATGCTTTGCATTCAGTTATCCACAGGTCTTAGCTCTTAGATACTCACTTGGATTTAGTGGGAACTGAACTCTGCAACCATTGTCAAAATGCTTCCCAGGCTGGAGCAACAGAAGGGCCAGGAAGCACTGGCCCTCAGCTGGCAGAAGTGAGATCTGATATAAGGAATAGCTGTTTATGTGTTCAGTCATGCTTGCTGTGCATCCTGAGTGTTTTTATTACAAGTACCCTGTTACCTCTTGCAATGTGTTTTAATGTCTTCAAGTGGCAGTTACAATAGGTAGAAGTTAAGTATCCTGTGTATTTGAAGGAGCCAGCTTTGCAATCATGGGTGATAGAGATGTCTGCCTCCTTCACAATTGAAGATGTGACCAGTTGGCAAGCCAACTGGTGTGTTGACCACAGGCAGGCACTTTAACTCTTTTGTCATTTCTTGAGACTGTCAGAAAGCAATATCTTGAGACTAGTAATATCTTATTTGTATGTATGTAGGAACAACTTTGTTCTCAAAAATATGTTTATATGAACAAAAGTTTGTTGAAATGTACTGGCTACAGTGCCTAATATCTGTTCAATTTAATGAGCAATTCTATTTTTATATAAAAGGTATGTGAAACGCAGAAGATTTTAAAAGTATTTTTAATGCCTATTCATCAAGTCAAACTGCCTGTAGCTGCTTAAGGTTTGCTTTTAAATGTGAGCAACTTAAAAATGCATTTGACGACCCGAGTCAAAAATAGTTAACTTGCTGTTTTCCTGCACCAAGGAGTCTATGTTTGTCTTTATTCAGTATCTTGCACACAGGCATTTCTAGGGGATGTTTCATGCCTCCTCTGTAGCAGTCCAGCCCCTGATTTGTGAGCTAAATCTTTTCGGTTTGGTTAGTAGTCAGATTTCTCCCTGACATACAGATGTTTGTAATCAAATTGATAGGGAAGGAATGCAGAATTTTGTTCTAACCTCTAAGCGTGTTTTCAGCTCACTCTTTGAATAGAGACATGATTTCACTGTCACTTTCAAAATGGCACTGGAATTCAGGGGAATGATCAAACTTGAAACCTCCTTTAAATACTTGACTCTCCTTTGTACTTACGGTTTGTAGAGTTTCCCTGCACTACTCAAAATAAACTCCATCAATTGTTCATTTAAAATGGTTTTATCTATAAACATCAGTTTGAGGCTAGCTAAGATTGTTTAATGTATCTCTTTAAAATAAAAGATGTGACACTCTGGAAATACTGACTTAGAGTTCATGTGCATGCTTTGCTGAATTGAGCTGTATAGGCTGAATGAATTTCTCTTTCATTCTCATACATACATATATAAAGCTGTACAAATTCTATGTTTAGAGCATGATATAAGCAGAAACATTTTATGTGTTTGTATCTTTTAAATATATGTGTGAATACTGTCCAGGTAGGCATATGCAGTGTGGGGGCATGACTGATATCTCTTCAGAATACTTGGTTATTTTGTAGATTGCAAGAGGCTTCTGGTTTTGTAATCTGAAAGCAACCAATCCCAGATTGGAATCTGTGAAATTATTTGTGTTTCTTGGATAGTACTTCTTGTTGGGAGAAGCACACTGCTGAAGGTCTGAACAATTGATCCTGATCAAGCATCCTGTCTGAGTGACCCTTTTGGGATTTCTCCTGTGTTGCTGCCTCAACAGCTGCTTGAATTGTGTGGGTTTTCGCTTTTTTGTTTCCTCTTTAGTTTGCTGGGATTTAGCTGCCTGTCAAGAAGTTAGAGGGTAGTGTTCCTACCTGGCTTCTACAGGCTGGATTTTGCAGCCTTCCCCGGCTGCTTGTCAGTCATTCTTGTTCTAAGACAGAGACTTACCTAACAGCCAAATTTCTGAGGTACTCAAGGACTCCTTTTAAGTACAGCACTCACCTTTCCTGCTTCTCCGGGGCCCGGTCCTGTGCCCTTGAAGCAGGAGAGTTTTTGATATGCCTCTGGTACTTGCAGAGTCTATGTTGTCACAGAGACCTTGCATCAACAGGAAGGTGCAGCTTCCTCCCACTTCCCACACACCCCTTAATTTACTACTGTTTCAATTTGCATGCTAGAAATAACATGGTTGGATGACCTTCCCTTCTTCATGCACATACACATGTCTGTAGTCAGTGTTTTGACTGGGATGACTTTTATGTGGAAGATGAGCAGAACTTGCCTCTGCTTTTCTCATGTGCCAGTCTCGCTGCCCAGGTGCTTTCACGTGCATTGCCAGCTGCAGCAACAATTGTGAGCATGAATAGTTTTCTTAGAGAATAGTATTGACAATTAATTACATCAGAATATCTGCTTTACAAAATGCCATTCAAAATACATAGAAATATGAAATTGGGTGATTTAAGGCTTTGTAAGGGAAAGAAAATTGAGAATCATGGATTAAATAATTATTTTCAGACAACCTGAAAAACGTTCCCTGATTTATGCATGTAGGCATGTGCATATCTGCAATTTGCATAACAATTGCACTCTAATGCTTATCAGTAAAGTGTTTTGATTGCATTCTGGTAGCAGTTCTAATTATTTATTTGATTGTGAGAATTTCTTTTGCCCACAAATATGACAAAAGATTGTGCAATGCTCTGGAATATCATAGGTATATTGGTGCTTTCATGCCAAGATTGTGTTCAGCAATGAGATGCATATCTAAGTAGAATGCATTATGGTCATTACCTTAATAAAATGTGAGTCATGCACACCAGCACTTTCAAATACTTAAAATACTTCAGTAAACTGGTATATCCATTTGCCAATGGATAGACCACAATGTGGAAGGCAAATCTGTTGCTGTATAGATGAATAGTCTTCACCATCTTCCCTGAAGCTCTGTGCTTAATTTAGGATTTTGTGTGTGAGCTCACTAATGAACATTTTAAGCATGGTGGCAGGATGTATATCTACACCAAGTTTTAACTAAAAGCATTAATCTTCAACTATTATAAAGTCTATTCTGACTTAACAGAGTGTTAGATTTGAAATGAGACAGTTAGCTAAATATATTGGTTTGTTCTGGAGGGCAGACAGAAAAGCTGACTGCATTATAGTTGACTCTGTATGTGGTGGTCCTGCAGTTATTGAGAAAATGTAGCAACTGATACCACAAATTGCTTCAAGACCAGCACCCAAGCTAAGGTCTCCGAGTAACAATTTATGACTCAGAAAAACTTTCACGTTCTATCTTGAAAAATGTATGCATGCTCTGGGGAAATAAAAGGGAAAGTTGAAACTGTACAGGCTGTCAGACCCATGTCATGCATGTCTATGGAGGAGATCATCAGCAGGTGAGTCAGAGGGAATTTGGGAAGTATTGCATCTGGGGGATGATGTGGTACCTCTGTGTATCAAAGAGATTTTCTTACTTGCAGGGAAGGAGCAGCTACTTTAGAGATGTTTAAGGAGCATGCAAAAATGTCAGCCTCTGACAAAGACATAAATTCCTGATGAAATAAAACCCTGAAGCTTTCAATGTAATTAGCCCATATATTTTCTGTAGCATTCTGAAAAAAATTTCCTAGTACTGATTTTTGAAAAAAGAAGTTTAAAAAGGAATATTTTAAAAGCCCTGATCTCTACATAGCACTGCATCTTTTTTTCATCATGCTATCAATTCTTTTTCAGCAACAGTCAAAATTAGTTAATAATCCACCTGCTTTCTGACAAGAACAGTTGTCAGTTTTTTAGCTGATATCTCTGTGCACATGATTGTACTGTCTTTATGTGAAAGAGCATTTGGGAGCTGAGCAGAGGGAGGGAATCTGATTCATAACAGGTGAATAGAGACTCACTCAGGTTTTGGTACAGCTGTCCAAAACATTCAGTCTTACTGTGAGGTCAGGCTATATACATGCTGGCTGCATTCTTCTTTCTTCTCAGCTTTCATGTTTGACAGTTCAATGTACAAGGCTGACAGAGAACAGTTAATGCTACTGTACTACTTCTATGCTGGAATTTCTATAACCATGGGAAACATACCAACCCCAGACAGCAAATATATTTTGATTCCTTCCATCAGTGAATATCATCTACCATCAAGCACATTTTCACAGAATCAGCTGGCAGTTAGAATTTTCCAGTATTGCTTTTCAAAAACAGCATTTGTGTTTATAGTGTCTGGGGTTTTTTCTTGTGAATTACTTTAAAGTGCAGAGTTTTATGACCAGCTGCTGTCAAGTATTAGTACTTAAGAATCTAGTACTGCATAGTCTGGAAACAAACAATTGGTACAAAATAAACCTTGTGGCTGCTTCAGAATATCCTTCTGGCATGTGTTGCTTCCTTCATCCAAGAGGTGAGTGGCTTCTTCCACTGTGTAAGAAAGTGATGCATCTGCAGTTTCTACTGGCCTCCTCGAACCTTTCTGTATTACTGCCACCTTTTGACAGTTTTTGAGTTGGGGGAGAGCAAGATGTGTAGAGGAAGGTTGTGTTGTTGCACGGGCATTGTTTCAGAATGAGCTGATGAATTTTATTTCTGATGTTGGTGGCAGAAAAATAGCGGTATCATATTACTGTTAATTTTCAACAAATGCTTTCCTACAGATGGTGGAGATTAACGCTGCAGTGCCTGTTGTAAGTGCTGCAGTGCTGATAACAAAATCTTTGCCACAGCTGCTTTAGCCAGCAGGGAGGCAGGGCCCTTGGGACCTTTGGCAGGGTCTGGTCTCCATGCATCGCTGGCTAAGAGCAAAAGTTTATGAGCACAGGTCCTTTGTTTATTTATGACAGCTGGTTGTTGTCAGTGGTCCCCTGGAGGTCCTACATGTTTAAACTTAATCAGAGAGAGCTCCTTCTTTTGCTTCTCTCCTAAATGTTCTGCTGAGCCTTACATGTGATAGGGGAGGTTTTAACTGAGGTTTTTCTATTATAGCCATTAATTGTGTGTTGTCAGAAACCTCAAGCACCATGAGCAAGTTGATCCTAAACATCTTTTGGTTATCAGATACGTTCTTGGAAGTATCCAAAGTTTTGATTTACTTAGCGTGTGTTTCTGTACAGAAGGCAGCAGCAAAACTTGCATTGACTTTTGCTGACACAAGAACAGCCCCTGAAGCTATTGTGGTAGTCCAGCCTAAAATTGCATTAGAAAGTGACTTGGGATATTTCAGTGGCTATTCTGAAATAATATTTCTGCCTTGACAGCGGGTAAATTGCATAGCTGAAAGTTTCAGTGTGTATGTGTACTCTTAAATCACATTTTGGTCCTTTTCATACATATTTCAATATACATCCTTCTAAAGAGTAGTAATGTTTTAATAGGGTAATAATCACAGTAAGACAAAATATTAATGCAATTATTTTTTTTGTAGAGTTGTGATACTTTTGCATTAACAGTAAGCTAAAGATTACAGTGGAAATAAGTACATGGTGAAATTACTGTAGTTGATGTTCAAACTCTTTTGGGGTTTGAATTAGAAAGAAAGTTAAACACAATGAAGTTTCTTTAGCAAGTATTTTCCAGATGAAGATTTTTGACATGGTTGGAGTTGTAAACTGTCAGGTGATGAGTATTTTTTTCAAATCCACAGTTAGATAAGAAAAGTAATTCCCTTCCAAGACGTGATTGGATCTTTTGCTGAAGATTAAGGCAGTGCGATCAAGCTGGTAAATACGTATTTCAAAGATCCTGGGGGTGCATTTAAGTAGGCATAAATCTTAGGAAAAGTGCCAACATTTGAGAACAAAGATACGTCCTAAACACACAGCATAGAAGAAAACAGTATCTTTTCCAGGTATCTTTTCCAAACATTTTCTGCTAGGAACTTCAAAACTGCTGAATGGGGTATGGATATCTGGACATTTGAGTCTTTTTAATTTGTCCAGTTTCCTTCTAAGCAGTTGTAGGAGAAATAGGGTGAGTGATTCATAGGTGTCTTTAAAAATCTACATGTTTTTTGCTAAAAGAACAAAATTCAGAAATGGTCTGCAGGTCCACTGGCTGTGCACCATAAAGTTACGATAAGCATCTTGACTTTCAGATAATTGATTGGTACAACACACTGTATGATTCACATAGTTTCTGGTGAGTAGACCAGTAGACTGCATCTGGACTTGTGACATTCTCTCCTCTTCAGCAAGACCTGCTGTGTCATTGAGAACCTTGTAGGAAACACAATCAATTTCTCCTTGCCCTTCAGTGATTGTGGATACAGCTTCAATAACACCAGAAACCACACAAAACTAAAAAGGGACATCCTAACACTTCTTTCTTCCCAATACATAGAAAACACATGCAGTGTCTAGATAGAGGCTGTGTGTTTGAGTGTCTCTGTTCAGCTGGAGTGAGTTTTTGTCCCATTGTGGTAAATAAGGGTTATGTTTTTGGCTTGGAGCCACATTTCCAATCCTTTAATTTACTTGGGATTTTCTTTTGGCAGGACCGGATGTTCTGCTCTGTCTGTGAAAATGTCTTATTTTATTGACAAGTTATGAAGGTCAAGAGAAACATTCAGTTAGGTTTGTATTTAGAGACATCATCAGAAGATGAATAGCAAGGGACCCAAGGTAATAGAAGCAGTCCACTTACAAATGCAAATCAAATTTAAGCCTTCTTCAGGTTTTTAACTATAGCTAGCCATGCTTTTAATTTTGAATTCTGACCTCTTTTCATATATAATCCCTGTTCTAGGAGGCTAATTTTCCACTTGCTTCTGAAAGTGTTGTCCAGACATGGAATGATGAATAATCTCTTTGCAGGTGCAGTCAGAATTGATACTTTTGCTCCTGCTGGTGATTTGCTGTAGTCATTTTGAACACTAATGTTTCTGATTAGCTCCACTGACTCTGAGATTTAAATATGCATGAAAAGTTATATTTGTGGTATAATGCTATCTTAACTGCACATCTTTTCCTAACTATGCATCTCAGGAGACCTCTCAGCTAAAGAAATCTGGTGTCATCTTTTAATCTAGCTGTTACTGGGAGTTCATAAGAAGTTTATTCCACACCTCAGAGTTGCCAGTGTTCCTTAAACTGACATTATAAGATAGTTACTTAAGGTAGACATTTATAAAAGAAAAAAGATCCTGATAAAAGGACAATACTTTTTAAAAAAAGTCTTCTGTGGTTCAGAGGAATTTGCTATGTCTTTATCTCTCAAAAAATCAGTATTTGCATTAATAATACAGAATACCTATTGACTGCTGTATTGTAGTATTGATTTAATATATCCCTTTGAAATTAACCTATCTCTTAGGCATTACTTTGGACACTAAAGGCTTTCCTGCTCGTTCTCTAGTTGTGACTGCATTGTGTCACTCTTAATTAAAGTTTCCTCTCTTTATAGTTTCTCTCAGCAAATTAATCTGCAATGGCAGTTTAGTGGCAGATGAACTTTAAAGTGATGGTGTACCTCCACTAATTTTCACTTTTGTTTTTTTGCAGTATGGCTTAAACAGACAAGATCATGTTACCACATCTAGAGGCACATTTCTTCATGGTTTGTTTTTTTTCCACTGGTGAAGCATTGAGGCTTTAAACAAATTTTTTATTTCTAATATTTGTTGCAAAGTGGCAATTTGTTTTTCAGAATGCTATATAATGTTTAGTGAACTGTCTAGCAGCCAACCCTGAATTTGTTCAAGACTTGCTGCTCCAGCTGGATGTACATAAATCTATGAGACCTGATGGGATTCATCCCAGAGTACTTCAAAAGCTGGCTGATGTCATTGCAGGACCTCTCTTCATTGTTTTCAATTTCCTTGGGAGTCTGGAGAGGTCCCAGTCAACTGGAAACTAACAAACATCATCCCAGTTTCAAGAAGGGAAAGAAAGAAGACTCTGGTAATTACAGGCCTGTCAGTCTCCTTTCAGTGCCTGGTAGAGTTATGGAGGAGGTTATTCTGGGAGTAATTGAAAAACACTTGAAAAGCAATGTAGTCATTGGTCATAGCCAGCATGAGTTCACACTGGGGAAGTCTTGCTTAACCAACTTAATTTACTTTTATGACAAAGTCACCCACCTAGCTGACTAAGGGAAAACAGTAGATCTGGGGCTTGTAGATTTTAGCAAAGTTTTTGACACTGTTTCTCACAGTATCCTTTCGGACAAAATGTTTAACACACTGCTAGATAAGTCTATAATATGTTGAGCGAAGGATTTACTGATGGGCCTGACTCAAAGAGTTGTATGCGGTTACATCAGGCTGGTGGCCAGTCACCAGTGGTATGCCCTTGGGGTCAGTTTTAGAACCAGTGCTCTTAAACATTTTTATAATGATCTGAACACAGGAAGCAAATGTATATTTATGAAATTTGCCAATGGGACTAGACTAGGAGAAGCTGTAGACTCTCTCAAGGGTAGAATGGGTTTTTTTTGACTCAGGAATCAAATGCACATTACCGAATAACAATACTAAAGAATACTAAATTAGGAAGGGCTGTGGACTCCCTTGAGGGTACAGTGGCCTTACAGAGGATCTGGATAGACTAGAGAGCTGGGCAATCACCAGATATATGAAATTTAACAAGAGCAAGTGGTGTATTCTCTACCCAGAACGAAGTAATCTTGATTGTATGTACAAATTGGAGGAGGATGAGAGGTTGCAGAGCAGTAGTGCAGAAAGATCTATTTGTGTAGGTGGCAAGTTGAACATGAGTCAGCAGTGTGCCCTGGCAGCCAAAAGGGCCAACTGTGTCCTGGGGTGCATCTAGCACAGCATAACCTGCCAGTCAGTGGAGGTGGTAGTCCCACTGTAATCTGCATGGAACCAGCCTCATCTGAAGTTCTGTGTGCAGTTTTGGGTGCCACAATATAAGGACATCAGACTATTTGAGTGTGTCTAGAGGAAAATGATGGAGGTGGTGAAAGGTTTCAAAGGGCAAAACATGAGGAACAGCTCAAGTCTCTTGGTTTGTTCAGCTCAAAGAAGAGAAGGCTGAAGGGTGACCCCATCACAGTCTACAACTTCCTCAAGGAGGACGATGGTTGAGGAGGTGCTGATCTCCTATCTCTGGTGACCGCTGACATGATAGGAGGAAAAGGCATGAAGCTGTATCATCAGGCATGTTCAGACTGAACTTGAGGAAAAGTTTCTTCACTAAGAGGGAGGTCAGTCCTTGGAACAGGCTAGCCAGGCAAGTGGTCACAGCACCAAGCCTGTCAGAGTTCAAGGAGCATATGGACAATGCCCTTAGTCATATGATTTAGTTTTAGTAGTCCTGCAAGAAGCAGGGGGCTGAACTGAATGATCCTTATGGGCCCCTTTAAACTTGAGATACTCCCTGATTCATCCGGATATGATCTCAAGGAAAGAGATACATACTTTGAAGTGTTCAAAGCATTTATTTGCTGAGATGTGACACTTGATTTTCATTTAATGTTTCAGATTTGTCAAGGTGTTTGTTTTGTTCACATCATTAGCCATGATACTTGAATTGCATAAAAGTTTTCTATAGACTCTCTATCAATGTCTCTATAGAGACCAGATTGTCTCTTTTTGCCTTGCCCACTGCTGAAAAGGCTAGCGATGTTTTTTCCTGCTGTTGTTTTGTTGTTGCTGTCATCCTTTTTTATCATTCATTCTGAAACCAAATGAATTATGGAAGACTTGGGGGGGATGATGCTCGTGTGGATGCCAGAGTAGAAATAAGAAAATAGAAGTTGTTACTAGGCTTTGAAGCTCCAGCTTTTGCAAGGACATTTCACCAGGAGCAATCTGGCCCTTAAAATTAATTTGGTCTTTTCTCTTGAACTTTCAAGGTCTTTGGTGGTTCACAGACCCCTTGAAGTTATGCTTGGTCAAGGAGAGTGGTACTTTGGCTCCACACATCAGGAAAAACTGATTAAAGAGTCAGATGTTTTTTCTAAATGCCCAGCAGGAAACTCAGGTGTTTAAACAACTTGGAGTACTTAAGCAAATAAGTTATGACAAAAAACTGCCCAAATACTTGAAATGGAATGTTACTGTTCAGGACATGACATGCCTGGGAACAGAAGAAAATGCACTGAGCAGCAGTGTGGCCTTGCTCTAAAAAGCCAGGCAGCTGGGGGCTCAACATCTGCATTGCATTTCTCTGCACTACAGATTCCCCCTGTTCTCCTGGACAGGTCAATTGCTACCATTTAGAAGAGGGAAAACTAACAGTATTGCTTTCAATTGTATTTCTGCTTGGCTATAATGGTAAGGAATGTATATTGACATAAATCTTTGTGAAAGGAAAAAGATTTCTGAACTAGCCTCTGACTGCACTACCTGTGAACTTGCTCTCACCTTCAAGGGTGACTTCTAACTTCATGTTGAAGAAAACATACTGCTGTCAGGGTGGCTATAGTTGCAAGAAGGAACATCCATCTGTAAGTGTGAGAGTCAGAGAGTCTAGGAATTAATGTGTCCTTGTGGTAATGAAATGACTTCTTGATTTACAGTGGTATTGCCTAATTATTTCTAGCATCTCTTCCCTCACCTTTCCAGAGCAGCTTTCATGCTTTGCTACACCTCAGCCAATTGCTCTGATTTTCTGTTGGGCTGGGGAGCACGTGGGGAATGGTGTTGCTTGTATTTGAAGAGAAGAAACTCAACTTCTCACACTGTCAGTTCTCTTTGCTGAGTGACTTGATTTTTTTAGTGAAATTTGGTGTGATATCCAAGGATGAGCACCTTTGACAGTATCACGTGGGTCCTAATTCCATATGGTTGACTTTCAGAAGAAACAAAGGGGTCTAATTACTTTTGGGAGGGGATTTTAAATCATCGTGACTTGTGCTACCACTGAAAATACACGTGTAGGGGTCTGTGGCAAAAAGACAAAACAAGGAACACTCCTGATATTTAGATGAGCAAACCTGGCATGCTGGAATCCCACAGTTAAAGGAACAAAAGCTATCTAGTATCACCACATTTTGGGAAGAAGCCTCATGCTTTAATTGTCTCAATGATTAGTCCTTCTAAGGGCAATGAGTCAAAAGCATCCTACTGAATGGAAAAACAGTGAAGAAAGAAGACATGCAAAAGAAACTTTCTGTAAATTCCTTTGCATTGGTTTGTTAATTCCTTTGTTTGAATGTTACAGGTTTGAAATAAATCCTTTAACATCAGTACAGAGAAGCTTTCAAGTTTTTCTTTTCCTGCCAACAATACTTTTCACCTGATACTCTTTCAGCTCTCTAAATCTGAATTCTTTTACATTGTCTGTCCAAGAAACATGCTGTGCCATATAGGCCTAAATAGCACTGATATCAAAAAGGATGTTTTGTAAATAAAAACCTGCTATATCAGGCCTGCCTCAGCCCTGACATGTCTTTTGACCACCAGTAACTCTAACAGAGATACACCCACACTGTCAGACTTTCACTACCCTCTTTTTTAAACACCATCTGCATCTTCCATGGCAACTCGGTTTTTCTGCTGCAAATGACTATGGATGACTAACACATTGTTAAGTTATGTAATTTCCTTGCTGCAACTGTCTTAATATGGTATTTTAATATGACCTAGTGTTCCATCTTGTTTAATTCTTTACATTTTCTCTAATTTGAAATTGGGTTACAATGCAGCAGAGTACCATGAACAGTGATAGCTAAATATTTTCCTCAGCATTTGCTACATCCCTGCAGGCATTTTTGTTAACATTTTTGTTCAGTTTGGAGCCACTTACATTCAGGTTATAATTCATAGCTTAGTGTTGAAGGTACAGCTCAGAGACACTCAGTTAATGAAAGATACACTTCTGGCAAGCAAACCTTCCTATGTTTTCCAAAAAGCCTTTGAAGGATACAGTAAGTAGGAAGAAAAAAATTTTTTTAATCAGTCACATGTTGTAAGACTGTCCTAAAAATGAGAAATGTCTACATAAGTGATTAGTTATAGTCAACAGCACTTCTGATAGCATGATACTGTTGATTTTTATAGGACCAAAGAAGATTTATTGCAAACTCAGGACTAATAAACTGCTCTTTCAGCACTGCTTTTAACACCATACATCTTAATGGTAAAGCAGACTGTGAATAACACTGGTCTGCAGACTGTGGAGTAGTTATCTATCACATCAAGGTTTGATTACTGTAAAATACTTGACTAGCCTTTGGATAACTGTCTTATATAGTTAAGATGCTGCATCGGGGAGGATTTTCAGACACCTGAACAAATAGCTCTGGTTCACTAGTCTTAAAACAGCAGCATGCTGGGACTGGGATGCAATTTTTGCTAATCCTTGTAGAAAAGAAGATGAATGCATAATGATGGTAATTTTAAAATCACTGAGCATCTGCCCAAGCCCTGAGCAAACATAAGAAGCAGGGAGATACCGGGAGAGATTAATTTAGTTCTCTGTTTAGGAAAAGGTACATGAACAGACCAGGGCTCTTGCCACCTTGCTTGCTTCCTGTGGTCCCTGCTGTATGTGTTGATGGCCTGTAAGCCCACCACAATGACACAACTTGTATTGTGTTTTATGTTAAAGACACTACTCATAAACTTCTTTGGGCAAATGCAGTTTTTCAATTTGGCACACATCTCAGCCCTAGATGTTCAAAGATTTTGGGTTAGTTTTCAGGAAAAAAATTATTTTCTGATGCAGTATAAGAATATTTATTTGTAACTGTCATCTACTTTTGAACTTCCCATGACTGTGTTGTAAAGACTTTCTAATTGAAAGAAAAGATGAGCTTGTACTGTAATCCCATAAACACAGGATCTGATGCACTAGAGCAAACAGACTAAGATTTGTGGCAGTTGCAGTAAATCAGGTGTCAAAACTGATTCCTTGTTTAAGAGACTCCAAAAAGCAAAGCAGAAGGGAAAGGTAAGATTTCTGCTAAGACTAGAGCATTATTTCTGCTGAAAAAAGGCTGCTGCCAATGTACAATTAAAAAGAATAAACACCTGCAAAACAAAATCCTGTTTCACTCTAGATACTTGGTCAATCACATTAGGACTAAAGGATTTAAAGCAAAACTTAAGTGTGATGACTTAAGGTACTTTGGTAATCTGGCTAAAGCTTTCTTCATGCGAACAATGCTGTGGAAGTAGAGTACAGCCATAGAGTCTATTTATCCATCCACCCCTGAGTAGTGAATCTCCTGTTAGCTTTCAAGAGTCTATTTTAGCCTTTCAATATCTTGTGTTTAAAGCAAGTGGAAAAATAGGAGTTCTGGTTAAGCTGATTCAGCAACACAATGCCTCATCTCTCTTACGGTGTATGCTTATAAGAAATGCTTTATTATTTAGAATAATGGTGACAACAGTGGGTACAGCTGCAACAATGTCTACCTTAATTCTTTTTATACTAATTGGATGATATCAACTATAATCTGGAAGACTAGAACGTGAGAGTAATCTTTGAAAAGAGAGCACTGAATAACATGCCTAAATTTAATTTCTTTTTTAACCTTGCCATATCTATTATCATCATATGTGTTTCTGGCACATCCTCCAAGGTGTCTGTTGGAATGACTCCTATTTTGCACTTTAAAAAAAACTCCAAGCCAAACTCCATTATGTTTACTTGTCCTAAGATACTTCAAAGCTTTGCTCTAGTTGTTTCAAAAATACCACAAATCTGTTGCTCTGCCAGTTAACGTATATGGTCTGTCAGGGCTTATTTTACAAGGCAGTGGGCTCTTTGCTGTGGTCCAACTAAACACTTAAATACCTGCTTCATGTTGGCAACTTGGATGCACAAACGTAAGCACACATTTAAATGCTCTACTGAATCATAACATAGTACTCTGCAGGATCAGACTCTAATACACAAGTGCGTTTTGCAGAGAGCATTAGCATCACACAGAGGGTACATATGCATAGGCAGCTGTGTGAAGATGTCAGCTTTGGCTTTGAAAAGGCATATATAAAATTTGACATGTTTGCGTATGATATCTGAACACCGGTTGTTTATGAGACAGCTGTGATCATTGTTGAGCTGAAAGTGAAACAATGTCTCTGAAGTTGATGGCAAAATTTGCTTAAGTCAGCATTTCACCTTAAGTGTCTTAAGCGGTCTGCTTCAGCCCTGCTTTATATCCTCTCACTACAAGTTCCATCTTTGAGGAATTAGTAAGCAGCTTTTGTGGAATGACTTTGAAATTTCTCCTTGTGCAGCAAAAACTGTGGCTATTTTTTGAGCTGAATAAATAATTCACTGGGAGTAAGTCATCAAGTGAGTTCATCCTCTTATTTTCTTTTGTATGTATTACTCACACTTACAGTAATGACTCTAGCTGCTTAATTGAATGAAAGTGAGCCCCTCTGAGTTTCAAGTATTATGGTCACTAGGTAACACTTTGACATTATAGTTGGAGATGTTTTGTGCAAGACACTGCTTTCACTGCTTTGCCTTCACCTAGTTTCTACTATTTCACACACTAGATAAATATTTTTTATCATTAGCCTGGTTCATAAGCATAGATTCTGTCACATGATGGCTGTATAAATTAGCATTTCCAGTGTGAAAATCTGGGTCAGATTTGTCACACTTGCATTGTAGTGAAGGCCTCACCTC
>NW_008689999.1:0-7884 GCF_000695815.1 Acanthisitta chloris | reverse complement strand
CTGAAAATCACTTTTGATCAATCTGTGGAGTTAAATATATCTATGTGAATTTATTTGTGCTCTGTGTCTTTTTTTCCATGGAGTATTTACAAGACTTTGAAATTCACTGTCTGTAAGTATTAGCAGCAATAAAACAAACCATTCCAGTATCCAGGGAAACCCACCCCAGAAGGGGAGCAAGCAGTTTTTGAAGCAGCTCCATTTCAGTTGGGTGAAAGACTCAAGACAAAAAGGGCTCTGTTTGAGCTGGACCCTCTCAGTCTGTCAGTCTGACAGACTGTTTCCTACACAGAGTTGGAGAGCTTGTCACCAAAATAGAATACATGCCATAGGTTCCTCACCTGCTAGGGCTGTTTTTTCTGCACCTCCTGTAGTCTCAGCATTTTTTTGCAACACAATTCTTCAGCTGACAAGGAAAATTACCTTGACAATAAACAAAGAATGGAGATAACTGCTGCCTGCTGCTTCTGAAGTGAGGAGTGGAAAAGAAGTTAACATACAAGTAGGTCTGTGCTAGCAGAGACTGTTGTTTCCCATGTTTGGTAGGAGCATGAAGGGAAAGGAGCCTTGCTTTACTCCAGATAATTACATTAGATACAGGTGACTGTTGGATTGAAATGGTTTTCCCTCCCAGACCTCTTTGGATACTAATCTGAATGCTACACATCTACCCACTGTTCCTACTGTAAAGTAAAAGTTGGATTATTAGCTTTTCTACAGCTGCTGAAGTGTTGCTATCCAGGTGTTTTTCTGGAAGCACCAAAGCTTAGTCCTGACTGATTGCTATCCTAACCTGTTTCCCATCTTGAAATGTAGTCTGCTGCTTCTTAAGGCTCCCGATAACTGAGTGGAGATGACACTGATGGACAGGACATGTACTGAGCAGGAAGGCTGTTGAAGGGAAGTCTCAAGCGAATAAAACATTGTGCTATTTGGTGTTTTCCGCTAGAAAGAGCAGGTGAATGGAGTGATGCATACAAGATGATATTTAAAATAAGTGTACAACTTGCCTTTGCAGCTTCAACTGAGGAAAGAGGTGATTGAATGAAGAGCTCTGTGGGGATGCCAAGGAGGCATTTGGCTTTCTCCATTGCCTGCCTACTCTTAGGGGGCCAATAAATGCCTGAAATAGCACCTAGACAGTGAGTCACAGGTGTTTATGCCAGAACAGGACTTTGGTCTGACTCTTTCTAGATCAGTTTCTCTCTTATTTCTACCAGTACCTCCCTGTGCTTTGTGAGCTTTGAGGAAGAGGGGGTATGAACACGGTCATACTCATGGTTCTGTCAGGACTCAAAGAATTGGTATTGGTAGAACTGTTCCTCTGAGGACTGGGAAGGGATCTTCATAGTAGCTCCAACAACTAGCTCCAAAGACAGGGTTATATTTGTTCTGCTGCAGAGTGTGAAGCAGACAGACTCAAGTACCTGAGAACAGTTACCCTCTCTTGCTCCTGGTTGCACATAATGAACCTTCTCCAAGGAGACTGTGTCTCACCTTATGGGGCTGTGGGAAGCAGCTATTTTTTCAAAAATCTTTGCTTGCATCAGGGCCAAGTTCTTTACAAAGGGGAAAAAAAACAGTGTCATGTCTTCCAATAAAGTGAGTGATAGGAAACTGCCACATGTATAGGAAGCTCTTGCTGTTGCACAGCCTAGGCGTTGCTGCTTTAGGATTCACTGGCAAGAACACTTATTCCCCACAGTCATCCCTCACTTGTTCTTTTCTTGACAGCAGATGGTAAGCAGGATAAGAAGACACCCTGAAAAAGAGTAATTACATCCTTATCTTTGCTTAATCTCGATTTTTTTCTGCACCTTCTTTCATAATAGTTGTTTGGTTGTGCTGTGTCAAGCAGATGCTTTAAAGAAATCTATTTATGGGTATGCTCTATTTGCAGCTGGAAGTGGTTTACAATGGCAAATAAAAGGACTGTCCCCACTGAGATGTGCAGACAGGCCCAAGGTCACGCTAGTCAAACAGAAGACATGCTCAGTTAGTGAACTGAATCCCTATGCTAGCACAGCCAGATTCACAGAATCACTAAATAGCTGAGGTTTGAAGGGACCTTTGAAGGTCATTTGGTCCAATCCCCCTCCTCAAGCAAGACCACCTACAGCGGGTTGCCCAGGACCATGTCCAGACAACTTTTGAGTCCCTTCAGGGTTGGAGGCTTTACAACCTCCCTGGGCAATCTGTGCCAGTACTCAGTTACCCTCACACTAAAAGCGTGTTTCTTGATGTTCAGAAGGAACCTCCGGTGTTTCAGTTTGTGTTCAAAATTCCAAATTAAGGCTGTTTGTCAAACTAATTCTGCTGGCCACAATTTACCTATAAGTAAGTATAAGCTCAGGTGTTTTGATGTACCTGCATGAGCAAAAAGATTAGAGGGAGAGGCGGGGAGGGGAAGCTAGGTAGGCTTGTTTGAGAAACAGCGGCTTTTCTGTATGGTCCAGTCCATAAGACCTCCAGGCTGCCTGAGATTCATCTGGTTGTTGTCTACTACAGAACAGAGAGTGCTACTGGTGGCATGAAACTCCCATCTTACAGTGTATATACTTTGTCACCTGCCAGGGATTCATGTTTAGTTCGTGCACAGCTTGGATATGCCATGTTGATCTCAAAGATATATATACTATATTCTAGGAGGTAAGGGCACAGACTTTATGGTTACAGTATGCAAAACTTTCCAACTTTAGCAAAATCTCAGGAAACTTTGCATGAGAGCAATCCTTCCAGTTTATCTGCAGTAATGCAAGCCAGGCTCTCTCAGCAGAATTGATACTGCCTGATGCAGGATGATATCAAAAAGTTCTGCACAAGGCAAATTTACAAAACTCTGAAGTAGAGCATCAACATTGAACAAGGAAACCCTGTGGCATTCTGCACTGTTTTCCAGGATTCAGGGTTGTTATGTTGGGGGGCATGCAATAGAAAAGGGCATATGTATGCATCTTTGGCAGGCTGACACAGACCTGCTGTTCATAGAGGTCACCAAAGGCAATTTCCTCATGATTTCTAATTTAAAGATACAGTCCCTGAATTAGTGAATAATGAGAATGAAATGACCCATTACTATCTGTCCATTCTGTCTCCATTTCCCACCTGCCTGCTTTTTAGCAGAAAAACTGGTGAAATTTCTCATGCATGCCATGGCCAGATGTGCTTGACCTGAACTGCGAGAGTATTTGAAACAACTAATTTTTCTGCTAGCAAAAAACTTAAGTTAATATGAGGTTTATATGAGGACTCAAAACACCACTAAATTTGAACATTTTTATGAAATACAATCTAACTTTAATTTTTGCCAACTACTAAGAGCAGAAGCACCAGTTTTTTCAGATAGTGAGCCCAGGTGCATAATTTGCCTCTAGATTTTATGTATTTTAAAAACTGAAGAGGCTCAACCTCTAGCAAATGCACCTCCGTTTTTACAGGGGACCAGCTCTGTCTGCAGTAATTCCATTCAGAAGGCACCATAAACCAAATTAGTAATGATAAACAGGTTTCTAGAGAATAGTAATAAGAGGGTCTCACATGTTTTTCAGATCCACTTGGAAAACCAGCATGCAACATCATAGCATAATTAAATAGCCTAAATTCTTAACAATTTAATAAACCAGAGACTTGTTTCGTGGGAAAAAAACCCCAACACAACAACTTTGCTTTGCTGAGGAGTATCCTCTTATGCATACAATGTATTAGAATATGTTCAGTGTTCAGCTGGGCGGCCTGTTTGTTAGAGAATGGACTGCGTACCAAGTATTTTTGACTGTGTCATAGGAACATAAAGATGCCTGCAAGAGCATGTTTTGCTATTGCTACAAACACACAAGTATCTTCTTTATCTGTGAACCAGAACTCTGGGAAGGGCTGCCTTCCATGTATTGATAAAAATATCTATTTTTCTCCATTATACTGCTGCTGAAGAACATAGAGGAAATCAAGAGGGGAACATGTTATAATGACAAGTGTCCATGCAGGCTTCTCTTTTCAGTATTGGTGGCAGCAGCAGCAGCAGTTATTGCCTTTCTGAAAGAGTAGATTTGTTATAGCAACAGCCTATTACACCAAAAACCTGGTGACCTAAATTGGTTTGCTTAGCTGGGCAGAGGCAGAAATTGGTTAGAAGGAAAGGGGATAAAAGGAATATGGCACCTAATTTTTTTGTGCCACATGCTTTGTATAAAGGCACAGGTAATGAGGCTGGCTGACATTTATGCCACTGGCAGCAAGTACTTAGATGAGTGGGGCAGTTAGCACCCTGCAAGGACAAGCCCCGCTCTTATACATCATACCTGGTCACAGACCAAATTCCTCTGAGTACATACTGCTTCCTCACAAATGGTGTGTTATTTCCCAGTCATACTATTTGGCAGCCTTGATGGGATGTCTTCTGTGTGCACTGAAAGCTAATAGGGGAAGAAACAGCTCTGCATCTCAGAGAGTAGCAGGAGGTAAGTTTATGTAGTCTTAGAACTGTCGTCCCCAACACCTGGGGGAGACAGTGATGCCTCTGACACCATCTTGCAGCTGTGTCTGATGCGCTGGCAATTCCTTGCAGAAATGTAAATAAGGAACTGTGCTGTTGTAAAGAAGGCACTGACATTGAAGAGATAACTGATGTTTTATGCTCAGAGGCCTTTTTCTGTGTAAGGAGGCTTGAACACATACTGAAGAAAACAAATAGTTCGTATGCATGTGGTAATGCAAGGCCCTTTCTTCTAAACTATACCAGATAATAATAATGTTTCCATTTCCACAGCTCCCAGTCATAACTCTGATGCTACTGCAAAGTAAGAAAAGGTAAGGATAGGTATCATTGTTTTTTTAGTTTACTTCCTACTTAACCTTCTAAAACTGAGCTGTTTTCTGTAATCTCTCTCTTAGTGTGATGCCCTCCCGAAACAACATTAGAAAAGAATGCAGGCTTTTTGTGTGTTTGCTTGTCCTAATAATGACAGTTCATGTTGGAACTGGCACTGTTTAACTTCTTTGTCGGTGACATGGACAGTGGAATTGAGTGCACCCTCAGCAAGTTTGTTGACAACACCAGGCTGTGTGGTGTGGTTGACATGCTGGAAGGAAGGAATGTCGTGCAGAGGGACCTTGATGAGCTTGAGAGATGGTCTGGGATGATCCTCATGAAGTTCAACAAGGCCAAGAGCAAGCTCCTCCATCTGGGTCAGGGAGACCTTATTATAGCCTTCCAGTACCAAAGAGGGCTTCTAAGAAAGACAGGATCAGACTTGTTAATAGGGCCTGTATTGATTGGACAAAGGGGCAATTGTGTTAATTTAAAAGCAGGTAGATTCACACTAGATAAAAGGAAGAATCTTTTTTCAATGAGGGTAGCTAAAAAGCAGCCCAGTGGTAAAGGACCTGGGAATGCTGGTTGACAGCTGACGAAACATGAGCCAGCAGTGTGCCCACATGGTCAAGAAGGCCAATCCTGATGTACAGCAAAAATACAGTGACCAGCAGGACCAGGGAAATGATTGTCCCTCTGTACTTGGCACTGGGGAGGCCGTACCTTGAGTACTGTGTCCAGTTCCGGGCCTTTCACTTCAAGAAAGACATCGAGGTACTGGAGTGTGTCCAGAAAATAGCAGTGAAGCTGATGAAAGGTCTAGTAGTAAGGTGGGGGTTGGTTTTTTCTCCTAGGCAACTAGTGACAGGACAAGAGGCATAGCCTCAAGCTGTGCCAGGGGCGGTTCAAGTTGGATATCATGAAGAATTTCTTCATGAAAAGCATTGTCAAGCACTGGAATGGACTGCCCAGAAAGGTGGTGGAGTCATCAGCCCTAGAGGTGTTCAAGAAATGACTGGACGTGGGACTTAGTGCTATGGTCTAGTTGACAAGGAGATCAGCCAAAAGTTGGGTGCAATGATTTTAGAGGTCTTTTCCGACCTAAATGAGTCTGTGATACTGTAAACACTGGCACAGATTGCCCAGAGAGGTGGTAGATGCACCATCCCTAGAAACATTCAAGGTCAGGTTGGTCTGGTCTCTGAGTAATCTGATCTGAAGTGACTTTGATATTAATGCATATATATGTGACCAAAGTCAGGTACTACTTCATTACCAAAATTAAATAATCATACTTTGAAGCACCTTCTCCTTTAGGGGCTATCTTGATAATCATCTTTCCTCTTACTCTAAGGACAAATAGCTCTATTCATCACTTTGATTTTTTTGTGATAGGTATCAAATGACATGGCACATCAGAACAGGGTGGCCCTGTATTCTGTATATGATTAAGGAACATTTTCTTTCATGTCCATCTTGAAGCTATGAGGCATTGAAGAGTTTTCCTTTAAGTTTCAACAGCATGATAAGAAAATACCTTCAGCCTGATGCCCATGCCTCTTTATCCAGAAGGCTGTTCAAGGCCAGGTTGACTGATATATTTAAGGGAATAGGCAAACCATAGCATGTGTCACACTTTCTAAGGTAAGCTGCTGGCATGCCTTTAAGGCAACTCAGACTATCTCAGATCCCTTCGGACTTATAATGGTCACAAATTGTGAGAATCCTCAGTAGAGTTTGTACAGCAGCTCTCTCTTTCCTTCACTAACTCATTAAATGTGACACACACCATATTCTCCAGAATACAGTATCTGCTTTCCAGCTTGAGAGGCAACTTGCCTTTTTTTGCTAGCTATACCACTAACTAGGGTCTGATTTGTAAGAAAACTACCCCTAATCTTGATTTCTGAAGGCTCTTTCTCAACCAGAAGCTGTCTAGCTCTGGAAGTCATGACCTTAGTGGTATGCAGGCCAGTTATAAGACAGAGGCACAGCTGCCAAAACAAGAAGCCATTCCTGCCACTAATCAGGTTACCCAGCAAAAACTCACGAGGAGCACTAGACTGTTTCCATCAGTTCCCTGCGAAGTGCACAGCTGCCAGCAAGTCTGAGACACACACACATATACGTTTGCAACAATGCACTGGAATTATTTTCTCATTTTGGTTTTATAACTACTACACTTTTGTTTGGGAGAACCAGGTGTAGGATTCAGGTCAGCATTTTTTACTTAAATAATAAATTGTTTTTGCAGGCTTGACTTGATTTGCAACTGTTCCACACTACAACACAGCATCACTTAATTTTTCTTTTTAAAAATATCTGTTCAGGGCCCGAACATCCTCCTTTTGCTGTTTCACCGAAGTAAATACAGAAGTAGTGCTGGAACTGGAATATTTTTTATAAATGATGCAGAAAAATGTCAACTGAATTGTATACACGACCTCGGGATCAAAGGAACGGGACATCAATTTAAGGATCATAGATTGCTCACTCTGCATGTGTATGCAAGTATGCTGTTAAGTTTCACCCATCATCCTCCTACATTTAAAGAACATTAAGCCTGCAAAATGAAGCACTCAGAGGCAGAGTAACAAAAGAAGAGAATATGCCTGTTAACTTTAATTAAGCCCCCTCATATGTGTGAACAACCCTCAGTTCTAGGGAACTGGCTTTATTTTGAAGGCAGATAACAAAAACTTCAATTTCAAAAAGACAACAGAAGACTTTTCAATCTATATATCATTGTGGAAAAACTACTTTTCATTCTTCATTTTCTACTTATCATAGAACTGTTTTCTCTTAACACTGCTGGCTAGAGAATCCTAAAATAAATACTCACATATTTCTCAGGTTCTGGAAAGGCTGTTATCCATATTTAGCAGTGCAAAGAGTACTACTGTGTAACAGGCTCAGGTTCAGAAAGTTCAGGCAGGTACTTCAATGCTGAGAAAATGCTGAGTGACACCAGCATCAATAAAGCAGTCAGGGCAAGAAGCATGAGCCTTGTGGAAAGGTTTGACAGTTCCAATAAATCGTAGAACCACAGAATCAGCCATGTTGGAAGAGACCTC
>NW_008689998.1:83900-91144 GCF_000695815.1 Acanthisitta chloris | reverse complement strand
GAGCTCACACTGCAGCTCATGGTGGGTGAGCTTCCCATTTAGAAACAATATGCACATTATCAAGGATAAGTCTAATAGGGAATTTAACACCACAGAGTGAGTCTGTCAAATACTCATCATAGCACATGAATATTAAATATCATATTAACATTAAACGGTCAGTTAGTTAAGTCCCTGCACATTTACCTCAGTAATTCTGGAAATAACACAAAACTGAATTTCTTTTTTTGAGTGCCATGTGTTTATTTCATGCTCTTCAAGGATATCGGTGGCACTGGAAGAGTATTCTGTCTATGCCAGCATATGTTATTATCATTGTGGAAGTTTATACTGGAGATCAGTTTGTCATTAATCTAGGCTTCTGGAAAACTTCAGAACAGGAAGAGCATGTCATGGTAGAAATCAAACAAATATATCATCTAAACCCAACAGAAGTGGAATTCAAGTATGCGTGCTCAACTTCCATTCTACACCCTGTTTTCTGGGTGTGATGTAGGCTAAAAACCCTTAAGTGGCTTTGGAAGGAAATTAATCATATTTTGCACAATGTTGGGGCATATTTTTTTTCTCTTGTGGTTATAAAGTCATATAAATAGTTTAACTGTAAAACAGCTTCAATGTTGTAAGGAGTTTAAAACTGAATCTGTCCATGGCAAAGTTTTACATGTATATAAAGTCTATCCTACATGTCTACAAAGTATATACTCATTTTCACCATGAAGATTCAGGCAATTTATTCAAATCTGATGTGTTCTTAAAAGTAGACCAGGTGTTTTATCTCCTCAGAAATCAATAAAGGGGTTTGTTCTTCTATTGGACCTATCTGATTACCCACTTTTTTTCCAGTTTCCCTTTCTGTTTGACTCTGCAATATACTAAGCAAAGATGGATTGTTGTTAATAGCCTTGTCAAAAAACAGGCACCTCCTACTTCAGCATGGCAAAAAAAAGGTTTTTGAACACAGATCCTTATCCTCACAGAGGTCTGAGCCATGGAGCAATGTGAAGCTCAAGGGGGAAGAAAGACCAGTCCATGAGCAACTCAACCAGCAGATCTGAAATGGCCTTAACTGCTGGTATGGCTCTGTTCCATCAGTGCCTGAATGACAGGAACTTTGCTGCTGGAGCTGCAGAAGAGTAATCATCATGTGCCTAACCCTAATCAAAGGATAAGGACTCTGTAGCTGGGTGGTTACAAAATCCTTTGTGTGCATGAGATGGTGTGGACGTGCTGGGCCTAGGGAAGACCTGTCTGCTCTATGGATGCTTCAGAATCAAAACTGTTCAGTCAACACTTATACTTGTTCCTGAGCTTAAAGCAGCATTTCCTGTGTCAGCTTCAACACCATATCTTCTTTGAATTATGGATGGCAACTCCTCTAATTATGTGTATAATTATTGAGCAGCCTGGTCGATGTGAAAGATGTCCCTGCCCAAGACAAGGGAGTTGGAGCTAAGTGATCATTAAGGTCCTTTCCAACCCCAACCATTCTATGATTTTATGATTCTATAACTCAACCTACCAAGTGGGTGTGTAGATAGCAAGAAGAAAATAACTTCTATAACTCAACCTACCAAGTGGGTGCATAGATAGCAAGAAGAAAATAATAGTGCTGGGCATTATCGTGTCCTTATAGACACAGATGAGGGATCTAAAGTGGGGAATTAACTTTTCTTACTCTCTGAAGCATGTCTTTTGTTGGAGACACCTGAACTTGTGCTGAACAAGCTGATGTGGCTCTCCAGCATAGCTCATGCATTAGCTCAGGTCTGGGAAGCAGCAAAGCTGTGTTATCTCAGCGTGCCACCCTGGGGAGAGCATGTCTGGCTTTCTTGCTTCCAGTTTTGGAACAGGCTTTGTTGCTGCAAGCTTGGGAATCTCTGTGCCACAGATGTTTGCATGCCATGAAAAGCAAATCCAGCCTATTATAGTGTATGCATCCAATTTGACACGCAGTCACTGCCCTTATTGTCATCCGAGTCAAAACGATAAAAAAAACCCCCTGAAATTTACTTACTTATTTCATATCTTCAGTCTTTCTTACTTGCCAGATTTGCTGATCTCCTCTTTGTTCTGTAGCATAATGCTCCTGTCTGTGCTGCAGAACTACATTCAGTGTTTTGAACTCTTTCTCCATTCAGGATATTGTGCTCTCACTTTTAGGCTGGCTGCTTCTTCATGTTGCTGTGCAGGCAAGAACTTTCAAGTGAAAAGCTTTAGTTTCCTGCTTTTCCAACTATCGTTTTCAATCTTATAGGGTGAAAGTGTTCACTCATGGTTTTTTTGTCTCCCTACCTTTCTGTCCAGACTTATCTCCTTCTCGCTGGTCCTTTTCTTTCCTTTTCTTCCCACTATCTATCTTCTTTTCATTGGCCTGTTCTTAATTTTCTTCTATTTTCTACAGATCTTCACTTTTAAAGAAACTCACCTCTGACTCATTCCCCCTCAAAATGTATTCAAAGAAATATCTTCGTTCTTCATATTTCTTCAAGACCCCTACAAGTGGGTTTTGTTCCTGAGGTTTTTGGATAGATATTTCACTCCCATGACAGTTATAGATATTTCAGGGCTCATATCACTGCATCAGAAATATAGCCAGTCCAGACTCATAAATCAGTATTACTAAGGTGTATCTGAAGAACTGAAACACTTTTATTGCAAACATCAGTGATAATATGGGCCTCAGAATTGCCCTGGAATATGGATGAGTACAAACCATTTAGGAACAAATATTCTGGCTGATAACTGACAGCCAGCCAAAAGCAGCCTCTGATAAAGATAAATAACCTGTACTCAGGGAAATTTTTTGCATCATTAAACATGGTGAGCATATTAGCTAGCAGGGGGTGGAGCTGAGTCCCTAAAGAGATAAATCTAAATTATATGCGCTGCAGTGATCATAACAGTAATGCACCATCTTGGCTAACTAGCTGACATCAACAGGGAAGGGAATTTCAGATTTAAATGAACCAAACTAAAGAGCATTGCACTTCGCATACAGATTAATTGGAGCACATTCATGAACTTTTTAGCCTCTTCCTGTGGTCTGTTTTCATTGGTGCCAAAGCAGAAGAAGTTTCGACTTTTCCTGTCAGTTTCTGCCTCATTTTTTATTTTTGCTTTGTTATGTGGCTTGATTAATTACTCCTTTATTTGCCTTCCATTAATCACCTTATTCCACGTTTGTATCAACTCTTGCCAAAAGCTTCTAGATGGACAGGAGAAGTTTAGTGGAGTTTTTCTGTAAACAGAAAAGCAGACTTAGTGATTGTACATCTAATACTTCAGAAAGGGAGAACTCTGAAATCAAAGCAAAGAAAACATTTAGCCACACACATCTAAACAATCAAATGAAGCTTTGCTAGGAAAATATAAATGGGATTATATATTTCCCTTAGAATGAATAAAGGGTGTTTTTAAAAGCATATCAAGTGTATTTTCTCAGAGTAAGGAATGTCTTAGTAAAAGATAATTGCCTGCTTTTAAAATGCTTGTCCTTTTTGTTTTCTGAGATAAGTTTGGGTTCAAACTGCTAGAAGGTGCCTGAAGTAAAAAGATGGATATTAATTAGTTGAAGCTGACTTGGTGTAACTTGCAGTTTTGTCTTATTAATTGGGTCCATTTATTTCCTGATGACATGGCTAGCAAGGAAATAAACTGGATGTAACAAACACATTTGTTTAGCCAAAATCAAATATGCATTTTCATGAAGAATTGCTCTCAGGTATGTTATTGTCTTGAGAAGTAAGTAAATCTGTTCAAGAACTTCATAGATAAATTTATGTGGTTTTTCTTCTTATATAGAAAGACTCACTTGCAAATGTTTAGGTGTATTTGATAACGAAAGAAGCATCAGAGTGCAGAAATGTGGCCTGCAAAGGGCAGTGCTTTTTGCTCCAATCCTCACCCAGTCTCTGCTCCAGGAGTGTGATTGCAGCTGAATCACTCCTGGGCATCAGACCTGTGGTACCTAACCATCCATCACATTGGCTGGGCTGTTTCTCCCCATGGGGAAATGAAGATGAAAGGCAGGAATTGCTTACTTTGATGGCAGCAAGGATTTTCTCAGCTAGCTGGCTGTGAGGTTTGTGTTCTAGCTGGGAGGGCTGTGTCTGACAGTAGGAACTCTGTGGCCTGGGTGAATGGTTTAAATGGGTTGCTGCAAAACAAGGAATTTCAAAAGCTTTACCCATGGCCAAAAGCAGTTTGTCCCTTAGAGGAGGAAATAAAAAATGCCAGCTAGTGTTTTACAATGCTGTTACACCCTGCAGAGATACAACTTCTCAGAGTGGCTGCATTGTGGTTCAGGGTATTTAGCAAACTAAAAGATATATCAAGAGAAATGATGGAGTACACTTGCTAGACAAGTCCCCCTGGAAAGGTAACAAACAGAAAAGTTACAACCTGACTGTGTGGTGAAATCAGCTTAGCTGATTTGCAGTATTGGGTATTCAGCTATGTGAATGGAGAGCAGGAAATGTCTTGACTGCCTGAAAAACTCCAGTTTTAAGTCCTGATTCTGCAGAGCACCTCAGTATATAAATTAGCCCTATTGGTGTTTCTTAAAACTGAACTTAAATGGTTCGCTGTCCTGGGGCTATACTGAGGAGGCAGCAGGAAAATTCTGAAGAGATTAGCGGAGTATTTGTACAGAAACATAGAATCATAGCATAACAGAACCATCAAGGCTGGAGGAGATCTCTAAGGTCATCAAGTCCAACCATGAACCTGTCCCTGCTGGAACCCCCAAACCCTAACCCAGATCCTCCAGTGCCACATCAGACACCTCTGAAACACCTCCAGGGATGGTGACTGCACCACCTCCCTGGGCAATATCCCAGGGCCTCAACACCACAACAGGCAAAACATTTCTCCTCACATCCAATCTGACTCTGCCCTGGCTCAGCTCAAGGCCATTCCCTCTCTCCTCTCCCTGCAGCCCTGGCAGGACACACATCCCACACCTCTCTCCAGCCCTGGCAGGAGTTGCAGAGAGCCAGGAGGTCACCCCTGAGCCTCTTCTCCAGCCTGACCAACCCAACTCCTTCAGCCCTTCCTCATATGACAAGTTTTCCAGACTTTTTCTGTCCTCATTGCCCTTGACTGGACTTGCTCCATCAATGTCCTTCCAATCTGACTCTGCCCTGGCTCAGCTCAAGGCCATTCCCTCTCTCCTCTCCCTGCAGCCCTGGCAGGACACACATCCCACACCTCTCTCCAGCCCTGGCAGGAGTTGCAGAGAGCCAGGAGGTCACCCCTGAGCCTCTTCTCCAGCCTGACCAACCCAACTCCTTCAGCCCTTCCTCATATGACAAGTTTTCCAGACTTTTTCTGTCCTCATTGCCCTTGACTGGACTTGCTCCAGCACCTCAATGTCCTTTTTAAAGTGAGGGGCCCAAAACTCAACACAGCACTCAGGGTGTGACCTCCCCAGTGCCAAGTACAGATAATCTCCTGCCAAGTGCAGCAGATTAGCAAGGAAACGATAAAGAATAACTCCTACCTTGACCATACTCAGCTGCAAATAAAATGTTAGCTTAGGGATGTGGGTATTGCTCCAGGTTTTCCTGTCAGTGCTGCAGGATACGACACTGAGCTTCTGTGTGCAAAATATCTTCCTCGTGGTGCAGCTGTGAAACAGGGATTTCATATCCAGTTTTCCTGTCCAGAAGCATTCTGACTGGGTTCAGTAAATCAACTCTTTTTGATGCTGAATCACAGAACTCCAAGTGAAAGACCTTGTTTAAGTAGTCTTGGCAGAAAATTTTGAAAAAAAGCTCAACAAAAAAATGATGTTTTCATAGAGTCCTCAGTTCTGTCACAATTTTGCTGAAAATTTATGAACACTTATGTATTACTTGCATGGATATGAATGATCCAGTTTAATCTCTAAAAATAGTGACTACTGCCATGGTCTTGAGAGACTTCTTGATTTAGAACAAGAAATGTTTGCCACGTTCTCTGAGCACTGCTTTGTTGTTATCAGGCATTAATCTATTTTTAAAAACTTCAGCTTTTCCATGTAATATTTTTATCTCCAAATGGGGCACTGCAATTGGACTTGGTCAAAAATTGTGAGCTGAAAATATGTTTTGTGATTATCCATTGCTCTCAGAGGAGCTGGTTCAGTGAGATGGATCAGTTTGGCTGTAACTGGTTCAAAGTTTTGAATGAGCCTTTGATTCCACTCATGTGTTTAAAGCTACAAACTTGCTTATGAGCTACATTGCATTGAAGACTTGCCTCCTTCCTCATACATTTCTTTTCTCCTTTCAGTCTTTACCTTTGGTCTTCTGTGTTTTTCTTCTGCCTTCACATTCTTGTTTTGATCATACTTTCTGTTCTGACTTCTCTCTTCTACTCCTCATTTCTTCTCTTATTTCAATTTCACTTAGGAATTCCCAGTGGAGTAAAATTTCTGAGTAAGACAGAATAGCAAAGTAAAATCAACTTCAAATATGAAGGCTGAGTAATTTCTCTCTGAATATTAGGTTTGGTGAGACTCAGAAAATTTTTCGCTGTACAGAGAACAATAAAAATCCATTGAAGTGAATAAGAAATTTTTCTCCTGATTTCAGTGGGCTCATATTTAGGGAGTACTCTGATATTCCTCCCCAGTTTTGAGAAGAGTCTAGTAATTTTAACAATGTCATTTAACTGCCCAAGGCAAAAGAACAAACCTAACCAAACCAAAACCAGGGCAATGAAAAATATTGTATTCTTTGTGTTCTCTATGCCCATAATATTACAACAGCCACGATCATGTAAGATCCAGGGAGGAAAGATTAGCCCTGCCATCCATTTACTAGAGGCAAAAAATGCTTTGATATGTTTCTCTCAAGCTGTGAGTTATAAAGGTTTGTGAAAATAGAGTAGGAAAAAACCCAAACACGATTGTGATAAAATTGTGAGTAAGCAGTTCCATGCAGACTGTCATTTTCTTTCCTAATTGCAAATGCCTTCTAACACCTTTCCATCACTTTATTCAGCACTTTTAATAACCAACAGAAAATGTGAGTAAATCACATTGACCTTTAAGGTTCATATATAGATCAAAATAAACACACAGAGATTAAACACGTTGTTGCTTTTACTGCAGTGATATGCAAACAATTATACTCCAGGTCAGTCCAGGGCACCATTGATATTGCTTGCCAACCAATTTATTTGTGAAACCTCTGACTCCTTTTAATGTGCTTCTTCAAAGAGGGAGACCTAGGAGGCTCTTAGGTATAACTGATGGA
>NW_008689998.1:79245-83554 GCF_000695815.1 Acanthisitta chloris | reverse complement strand
TTAGGAAGAGATTTTTTGCAGAGAGAGTGCTCAGGCATTGGGATGTGCTGCCCAGGGAGGTGGTGGATTCCCCATCCCTGGAGGTTTTCAAGCTGAGACTGGATGTGGCACTTAGTGCCATGGGCTAGTGACCACGGGAGGGTTGGACTCAATGATCTTGGAGGTCTTTTCCAACCTGGTTGATTCAATGATTCTATGAATAGTAAACTGATGGCAATTTAAAATCTGCTTGGTGATGATTTTCTGAGAGATTCAAAACCATAAAGATTTGCATTGTATATTAAAATAACATACTACAAAGTGTAATTTACTTTCATAATTTTTATCCACTTTTCCACTGGCCATAGAAGAATGTTTGTCTATTCTTTCGGTACATGATTTAGAGAGGGGAAAACACCTTTAGAGCAGAATACAAAACAGGCAATGTAAATTATGACAAAACATTAATCTACCAGGGTTTAAAGCCAATTATTTTTTTAATGCACTCTATTCTCAGTAGATCCTCAAGAGAAGTACACACAATGCTAGATTAAAAAATGCACTCATTAGGATTCAAAAAATGAATTTAAATCTTTTAATGTCAAGTATTTCTAATGATTTTTAAATTTAATTAACAAGCAGCATGCTTGATATCAACTTATTTTTGCATATGATTGCATTCCCAAGGAATAATAAAAACTAAGGCTAGCTAAGGTGAATGTATTGTTCAACTTCTTGGAGAAGGTAAAAAGTACAAAGATACATGTATTTGTTGTTTGAGTCTTCAAAAGTTGTCATGAAAATATCTTTTCTTGATGCCCAACCATTTTCAGTTTTAGCTCTTTGTTCATTGCTCCTATAAAAATAGAAAAACAAGCAAAACTATATTGACATTTGCCCACTCTTCTCCAGTTGTTCATTATGTAGCTGACTGAGCTTTTACCACATCTTGAGCACGATGCTTTTTCTCACACAATTATGAATTGTCCTGTTGGGGTTTTGGTGGTTTTTATTTGATGTACATTTTCCCTTAGGAGTCAATTTATCATCACAGACCATGATGCAGTTGTGGTAAGTGGGTGCTGATCCCTTTTAAATGTTGGTAAGAAGAGCCAAAGCTCTGAATGGTCCACAGAAGCAAACTGGAGTGTGTAAGATGATAAAAGAGTAGCAAAAAGTGCTTGCAGTCAGGAAAAGGAAGTCATGATCCTGCATTGCCAACCACACATTAATAACTGGCAACTGCTAATAAATTCAGCAGGCTCTGAAGGCTCCACAGAAGCTTGATGACACAATATAAAAGAGACTGCATTTGTTCTGGCTGGGAGATGAGTTCATTTGTCCAAGCAGCTCTTTGTGGCCTGTCTGAATGGCACTAGTACCCTAGTTTTGAATATATTAAACTGGAATGGCTGTTTATCATTAAGGTGCCATTCTCTAGGCATTCATAGCATTCAGAGTTGTACAGAGTAGGAAAACAGGAAAGGCACCAAGTTGCCCTGAAGGAATTTTTGACCATAGAGCTCATGGGTACTTCCTTCTGTCTGTACCAGTTTGGTGGCAGTGTTAGCTGGAGCTGCTTACCTGGCACATTGAGGGCTGGGGTTAGCCCAAGGGGCTTGAACATTTTTTCTGCACATATTTGCAAGTTGGCATTGCTCTGTGTGTGTGTTTGTGTATGTGCCTGTGTCCATCCACACGTGCCCATTTAGCCCTGGGGTTTTCTCCAGGTGTATCCTGGTGCACTTAAGGTAAGACAGTGATGTGAGTGGCCTGTGAAGGGTGGAGGAGTTCTGCAGTTCTGGCATGGACTTTCCAGGGTCTCCAGAGAATGTGAAACTGATGAGAACACAGATGCCACATCATGTTTGGTTTAGGCTGTTCAGCATTTTCTACCTTAGACATGAAAAGCTGATGGTGAGGTAGTAGCTGCAGAAGTTTTGGGCATCAGAGTTTGGTTTCATCTCACTTTACTGATCTTAGAAGCTCAATGTCTAGTCAAAATTCACTAACCAACTCTTCTTAGTAGTCCAGGTTGAGGAAGAGGCAACCTTAGAAAGCAGTTCCTTCCATTTGTGTTAAACTTTACTCTAGTGTGAAGTGAATAATTTCTTGGTTTCCTCCCTCTTTTTATTGAATACAGATTCAGTGAAAAACACTACCTGACAACAGATATGTGCCTTTCAGAAGACTAAATTGATGTCAGAGGAAGCCTCAAGGGCTAAATGAGTGATTATATCTCTCTGTAAAACTGCCAGATTTGTTCCTATGAAGTAGATGTTACTCGTAGCAGCCACTATTTAAGTTGTGTTTGTTGCACACAGGCCATGGATGTATTTCCCAGATCTCTTTCATAGTTCACACCATAAATATTCCTTGCAGCTCTAGGCTCCTGCCTACATGTCAGATTAAATTGGGGTGAAGAGGCAATTAGTGTCAGGAGATCTGAGTTCAGAATTTTATGCCATAGTGAGCTCAACTGTGGATTCAATTGTGGAAAACAGGCTAAGTGTTTTGAGTGGTATTATTACCTAATTACACTTACCTAATTACATTTTAATTAGGATGAGTAGCCAAGGGTTCAGTATTCCCAATAAGAAGAGGCTTCTGTCCGAAGGCTTTGACAGTTCTTTGGAAGGTATTGCACTGGAAAATTATCAATTTCAGTCTCTTTTGGTTTTTAGAGCTCATTCCTGTCATTTTGTGTATAGACAGACTACAGAATTACTCAATTGTAAGTGCATCATAAATTCTGTAAGTATGGATTGCTTTTTTCCTTCATTCCTTTCTTCACAAAATGATTTTGCTGTGGGAATGTGTCCACAGGCTGAGGTTTTGCAGAATTTTTACAATGATTAGCACAAGAATGAAACATGGGCTGCACTGCCTCTGCATATATTCCAGTAAGGATTGCAGCAAAGTCTATGACTTTGACCTATTCAATGTTTTCACTTTGGTGTGTTAGCCATTTTCTATCTCTTCCATTTCTAATTTTGGGACTTTGTGAGAAGGATGTATAATAGTCAGGGGGTTGGGACTAGATGATCTGTAAGGTCCATTCCAACCCTTAAATTTTATGATCCATATATGTAATGGTGAGAAGGTCTAAAATGCTGATGTTAGTGAACAGAAAAATTGTCTTGTTGGAAATCTGGTCACCTCCAAGTGTGTTTGTAGCCTAAAAAAACAGTATTACAAATGTTTATATTTATCATCTTCCTTTCTACTCAGATTTATTCTTTCTATTCTTCCTTTCTACTCAGATTTATACCTTTCTACTCAGATTATTCCGTTTATTTTGTTAAGAAGTTGTCTCTTTTCCTAATTGGAGTATAAATGTCTCTGATATTAGACTGCTGTTTTAAATACCAACATTCTCAAAAGTGCTGCATTCCAAAGCTCTGAATTTATCTACTTCAACAGAGATCAGTAACCTCATTTAAGATATTTGAATGTTTTCCTAATCACTGTTTAGCATAAAGTTACACAATGATTTCCCCAGGACTCTTTACATGCTTAGGATGTAACGTGTATATACTGAATACTTCAGAATTGTCCCTCACTTAAAAAAATTTTGTAATCATATACAAGTCAGGATTAATTTCTTTCTAAATTTGTATATATATATCCCCCAGATTGTGCTGTTTCATGGGAATAAAATACAATAAATCATATTCTTCAGATAAGCAGATATGATGACTCAAAAGACACAAAGTTTACACATCTGGTGGATAAAGCACTTCCAAGTTTATACAATAACTTTCCAAAGGGGAAATGTGCTTTAATCACTCATGGGTTTTATTTTTTTGCCTGATGTTCCCAGAAGCAAATTCTTCTGGGCATCACATTAAAGCATTGATAGATCCTAGTCAGTGCTGCTGAGCATCATTCCCAGCCATACTTTGCCTTCTTTTGCTCAAGTAGTGAACAAATCAAACTATGGCTGTGAATGATGCTCAGCAGCACTGACTAGGGCCCAAATGTGAGTCCAATAAGAGAGCTAATAGAAGCTACAAATATAAACACAATCTGGTTACCACCCTACAACTGTGACTTTGCAGACTTGCCTGGATACTCTGTTTTGGATTGTTCCAACAACATGCAGCTGTACTTAATCCAGGATCTATTTAAAAGTAAAACAAACAATAAAATATGTTCACAGGATTCTATTAAAGAGGTGTTGGCCAAGCACAATGAGAAAATACAGTACAAAGTGTGATTCAGTCAATTATAGAATTATAGAATCATAGGATTTAAGGGTTGGAATGGACCTTAGAGATGATCCAGCCTCAACCCCTGCCCTGGGCAGGGACACCTCCCAGCAGAGCAG
>NW_008689998.1:68489-79000 GCF_000695815.1 Acanthisitta chloris | reverse complement strand
TCTCCACACAACCTTCTCTTCTCCAGGCTCAACAGCCCCAACTCCCTCAGCCTGTGCTCACAGGGAGATGCTCCAGTTCTCTAATCAACTCTGTAACCTCCTCTGCACTTGCTCCAACAGTTCCATGTCCTTCTTATGTTGAGGACACCAGAACTGTGTGCAGTATTCCAGGTGGGTCTCACCAGAGCAGTGTAGAAGGGAAGATTGGATTGGTTACATAAACCCAAATGCTATAAGAGCTTCAGAAAGAATTAAAAAGTTTCCATTTCTTACATAGGGACGGAAAGAATAAACATATTGTTCTCCAGAAAACTGTATTCAAAGATCTTTGACATTCATAATATCAAGGGATTACAATGATAAAAGCCTTTTGCACATTTGCTCATTCTAGTTTGTTTCATCTTGTTCAGCTGCTCTCTCACTGTTTCGCTTTAAAAATGTATTTTGAAAGGATTTGTGCCAGAAGATGTTTGTGATGATGTAAATGTCATAACCTTTTCAGTACCTCTTCATAGGATGTTTGCCTTTAATTATTTCCATCTTTGGTATCTGAAACTTCATGTTTCAGTTTTAAGAGGATTAATTTCTGTATAGCCAATCTATATATCTTCCCCTGTACCCTTGTCCTATCATCATCAGACAATTTTGAACCCTGTGTTTTTGACAATCTGACATTATAGCAGAACCTCAATGTATTACCTAGGGCAAGAAAGCTTAAGGTGAATATAGGAAAGTCAGCATTTTAATATTGATTGCCACACAGCAACATTCCAAAGGATCTCATAGAATCATAGAATTTTAGGGGTTGGAATGGAGCTTAGAGATCATCCAGCCCCAAGCCCTGCCCTGGGCAGGGACACCTCCCACCAGAGCAGGTTGCTCAAGGCTCATCCAACCTGGCTGTGAACACTGCCAGGGTTGGGGCAGCCACAGCCTCCCTGGGCACCCTGGGACAGGGTCTCACCACCACAACAGGGAAAGACGTTTTTCTAATATCTAACCTCCTTCAGTTTGAACCCATTACCACTTGTCCTGTCACTGCAGTTCCTAACACAGAGTCCCTCTCTGACTCCTTGTAGGCCCTTCAGATATTGAAAAGTTGCTCTGAGCTCTCCACACAACCTTCTCTTCTCCAGGCTCAACAGCCCCAACTCCCTCAGCCTGTGCTCACAGGGAGATGCTCCAGTGCTCTGAGCAGCTCTGTGGCCTCCTCTGCACTTGCTCCAACAGTTCCATGTCCTTCTCAGGCTGAGGCCCCAGAACTGTGTGCAGGATTCCAGGTGGGTCTCACAGAGCAGAGTAGAGGGGTAGAATCACCTCCCTTGCCCTGCTGCCCACACTCCTGTGGATGCAGTTCATGCAAGTTCTTATGCTAAAATATGCACACCAGATAAACACTTGTATAATTGCTTGGTCTTCATATCTTTTTATTCAATTTCTGCAAAATTTGTTTTGTTTGTTTTGATGGTACTGTTTGTGCAGCTTTACATTGACTATTCAAAGGTTGAGTTCTTCACTTTGTCACATGCATTCACTTTTGTCTTGCTATTAAAATGTATAAAAGAAAGTTTCATTCGATATATACAGATTTTTCTTCTTCAGACTTCAAGGCTGTCTTGGCTAGCTGCCTCATTTCCTGAGAGTCCTCCTAGCCAAATAATATTGACACTTTCATATTACTCAATACATGTCTTCTCACAGATGTGTTTAATTATATCACAAGAGCTTAAACATTTTTGACTGAACTGTTGCTCCTTCCAGATGCAAATCATACCACATGTGCTACTTAAGAGTCCCATCTCAAATTATACTAATTTTCTATTCTGATAAAAACTGGTATAAGGCAAGAGCTGAGTGCAGAAATCTGGGGTCTTAGTTAGATCTGGTGCCCTCTCCACAATGGTCTGGCTCAAGTCAAGAAGCACAAGCTGCAGAAGGGCAACTGCTTCAATACTGAGAGGGATGAAGTAAATAACATGCTGTGCTCACTGATGATGCATTTACTTTCTTTGCAATTTAACTCTGGATTTTTATTTATTAGAAAGGGTTTTCTCCTTCATCTCACAAAGAAATGGGGACAGGGAGAAAGAAAACTCATTCATAGAATCAGAATAGAATCATAGAAGAGAATTAACTGGGCTGGAAAAGACCTCCAAGATCATCAAGTCCAACCCTACCATCATTACTAGACTATGGCACTAAGTGCCACATCCAGTCTCGTCTTAAAAACCTCCAGGGATGGTGAATCCCTAACTAGAGGTGTTCAAGAACCACCTGAACACAATCCTGTGCCATGTGCTGTAGGATGACCCTGCTGGAGTAGGGAGGTTGGACGAGATGAGCCATTGTGGTCCCTTCCAACACGACTGATTCTGTGATTTTGTGAAACCAAAGCATTCAAAGTCAGGTTTTTTTTTTTTATTTTATGCACAGCACTGAAAGTACTAGAGTTATCTAAGTAATAATCTCCACTCATATACCATAATCTCCACTCCTTCCCCACATACTAGCTCATTCCTTAACTCATGCCCAGGTGTATCAGCACAAAGACAGATATTGCAGTTGAAGTTGGTGCATAACTAGCAATCCAAACATTATAAGGCAATATCTTATTGCTAAGTTTTGAAATATAGTGCATTGGATGTCATTTGAGTGTAAGAATTGCCTTGCCACTCTTGCTGCAGACCCAAAACAGAATTGCTGAAAATGAAAAGTACAGGAGGTCCAGCAAGCTAAATAGGAATGTATCAGCTGAAAAAAACCCCAAACTCATAAAACAAAAGAATAATGTTTAGAAGAGTAGAGACAGGAAATTACTTGTGAGAAATGTATAACACTGAGTGATTTCTTTTTTAAATGTATGACGCCAATTTAGTGTTTAAAGCTGCTCAATGGCTGGAATACAAACTCCTTGTGAAATATATTAGGTGTTTAGAGTCACTTAGTGGTTAGTAAAAAAATCCTCCTAATGAAACAATGTATTAATTGCTCAGGGCCACTCAAAGCAAACACACATAAAATATTTAGCTGTCTGGAGATGCTCAGCAGCTTGATAACCAACTTTTAATAAAGTCTATTCAGTGTTTAGAGTTGATCAGCAGCTAGGAAAACAACCCGTGCTCAGCAGTAGAAATGCAGGGCTAATAAAATACAGAGGTTTTTAAAGCTACACTAAAATTAGGGAGACTAAATTAAGCAATAACAGTAGAGGCACTGGTAGTTCCATAAGGATTAATGGCTGGCTGGGATGAGTTGATGGCCTGTGGCTACATTTCAGGTCATTAATCCCAGCTGGTCATTAGTCCCCAGGAAATGCCCAGCACTGAGGTCATTATTACTATTATAGCCAGTTACAAAAAAAAAAAAAAAAAAGAGAAAAAACCAAACCCAACAATCCATCAGAAGCTTTATATGCATTATGGTATATGGGTGCATGTAGTGCCTACAGATATCTTGAGAAGACACGTCTCATATTAACATAGATTTTCTCTAGAACACTTCCAGCCTCTTAGTAAGATTATTGAGAAATCTATTTACATTTCCACTTGGTATATGAATCAAAATCAAAGTTTTGGTGCTCTGCACCTCTTAGTTGATTCTGCCTGACATCCTTAAAGACAAGAAGGAGCACCTCAGTTGGGATACCCACTGTGGTCTCATTTAGGTCAAGCAGAAGTAGCATTTGGGACCATTCCCAATGTCCTCTGTTCTTCACATACTGCTCTCCTTTCCCCTGTATGAATAGCAGACTGGCAGCATTGCATACTCTTATACTTTGCATTTGGATAGAAATATGTACCCAGAAGGATACTAAGAACTTCTAAGAGTCTCTACAAAGATTGCTGGGTTTGTTGCCAAAATGCAGTTTCCCTTGGGATAATAGCAATCCTTTCTGGGACAGCAATATTACCCAGTGGTGGTTTAACAGGAGGAAGTGAAGATAAAATTTAATTGAAACAACAGGGGAGATTTAGGTAGCTAGTACATAAATACCTGCTGGAGTTTAGCAGTGATTAACTTCCCCAAGTCATTGTTCAATGCATTTTGTCTGTACAGCCATGAACATATCCACCTTGCCATGGGTTTAGCATTCACCTTAATTTTTCTCAGTTTAAGAATTCAAGAAGAAGGAGGTAGCTGCCATGCTCCACATTCCAGAACTAAAAAACATATTTCTGATAGCCAGAGAAGAGTGTTCCATCTCAGGATTGGGATATAGCCTTGCAAATCACCAGGAAACACTGTGATGTTTTAAATGCTATGACTTATGCTATGGATTACACACTGGAAGCATTTACTCCTTTCTATCAGCCTAAGTTAGGCACCCAAAGCAGAAAAGATAGGAGCAGTTCCCTCAACAACTTACAACAGTAAGGCAGGATAAAAAGGGAAACAGCAGATCTCCTTTCCACAGGAGGAGGAAATCTGTTTTGGATTGGTTTTGTTGTGATTGGGAACATCTGTTCTGAATTGCCCAAGATGTCCTGCAGACTAAGGAATGGAAGGACAGCTCCCAGTGCTCACAATCAGATATCTGAAAGGCATCTGATCATGCCTATGAGAAATTACTTCTTGTGTCTCCAGAATAAGCTTTTTTTTCCTCCCCTCTCTGTCAAGGTGATCAAAGTGGATTCACACCTCCCAGCCTTGTTGTCTAGGCTGTTGTAATGACCTTTAACTCTTCAGGTTAAGATATCAAAGAAAGAAGTCAGAGAAACTGAGTGTAAATTTATGTGCTCAGAGGATCAGAGCAGTTTAGGGGTTGGGATGGACCTTGCAGATCACCTAGTCACAATTCCCCCTGCCCTGAGCACAGACACCTTCCCCATTAGACCAGGATGCTCAAGGCCTAATCTTCTAGGCTCCTAAGTTTGATTGTTGAGTTCTCTTGCTGTTCCTACATCAGGGTCTTTGCAGATAAATTCATTTTTCTGCCATTTGTACACAATAGAGGCCTGAAAGCATCAGCACAGTTCACCAGCTGACCACATCATTATGTGGACATTGTGTCTGAATTTATGGTGCATTCTAGGGATGCTAAAATTCTTATTCTTTGATACTCCTAAAACTCCATATCTGCATTTTTTTAACAGTCTGGTGGGGAGCTATTTACTCTCAGGGCCTCCAGTGCTAGCCAATTTCTCATCTTTTACCATCCCATGGCTGCTCCTCTATATCTCACCCTGTGTCCTCACCTCTCAAGACATGTGCTGTTGCACCAGGCTTGTTCTCCTCCACAGTAGACTGCTACATTAGAGTCATAAATACCTAATTCACCACAGCAAAATTACTTGATAGTACTGGTTAGCACTGCTCATTAGACAAACTCCTTTTACATAGCACAGGCTTTATTAAAACAGACTTGATGGCAGTTAAAGAAAGGTTCAGAAAAATCTCTGTTGACAAACCTTGGTCTTGAGGCTTTGCAAACTCAATGAAAACCTGTGATTTGCTCCTAACAAAGGCAGTGTCAGTCCAGTGATTACTGGACTACAGGGCTACAACAAAAATCTTCCTCTTACCTCCCTCAGAGAGGAAACTCTATTTCCTTCTCTGCTTCCAACCCTCTCTGCAGGTCTGTGGAAGATGATGGTGAATCCATCTTTGTTTCCCTTTGTCATCTGCAGAAATCTTTTTGTAAATAATGCCTTATGCACCTCTGGAAACCCTTGAGCTGTTGACCTTCTGCATCTTGTGACTGCAAAGCCAAATAATTCTGTCCTACACTGCACACAAGATTGCAATGACACAAAACATTAACGTTAACTGCTGATGAACCTATTTCATTACTTTTAATAACATTATATCTGTGTTTGCCTGCCCAATGCAGTGATAACTTAGTGAAGGAGAATTAATTTCACATATTATCCACATAATGAGGGAAATCAGTTTCCTCCAGAGTTGCAGAGAGAAGTTTAATTAAATTTGGGTATGGACCAATTGATTTCAGGTTGGTCACTTCTTTCTGGCTGACAGTAGGACCTTAGGACTCAAGGACAGGTTCAAAATCATGTGGATCTATGAGTGACAATATTCGTCGCTGAAGCAAATCTGCAGGACTTTAGAAGAGGGATGTTTTGAAATGAACTGCATAGAAGAGAATTTGCATGGTTGTTTTTATAAATCTTATACTTTGGAATGGCTTCACAGAGCCATAGAGTCATCAAGGCTGGAGGACACCTCTAAGAGCATCAAGTCCAACCATGATCCTGCCACTCTGTAGAAATCTCTAAACCCTAAAACATATCCTCGAGCATCAAATCCAGATGCCTCTGAAACACCTCCAGGGATGGTGACTGCACCACCTCCCTGGGCAATATCCCAGTGCTGAACACCACAACAGGCAAAACATTTCTCCTCACATCCAATCTGACTCTGCCCTGGCTCAGCTCAAGGCCATTCCCTCTCTCCTCTCCCTCAGCCCTGGCAGGACACACATCCCACACCTCTCTCCAGCCCTGGCAGGAGTTGCAGAGAGCCAGGAGGTCACCCCTGAGCCTCTTCTCCAGGCTGAACAAACCCGACTCGCTCAGCCCTTCCTCATATGACAAGTTTTCCAGACCTTTTATGAACATCATTGCCTTTGGCTAGAGTTGCTCCATAGCTTTAAATAGCTATGAACAGAGCTATATCTAGCAAAAAACCCCACTACTAATATTGGTCAACTGAGTAAAAAGCAGACTAATGCAGTCTGCCATCACTGGGATATTCTGGTGTTATGCATGACATGAAAAGCAATACACAGACAGGTACAAGCTAAGGAGGTTGGAGTCAGGTGGGGGTTGGTCTCTTCTCCCAGGCAACCAGCAGCAGGACAAGAGGGCACAGACTCAAGCTCTGCCAGGGGAGGGTTAGGTTGGAGATTAGGAAGAGATTTTTTGCAGAGAGAGTGCTCAGGCATTGGAATGTGCTGCCCAGGGAGGTGGTGGATTCCCCATCCCTGGAGGTTTTCAAGCTGAGACTGGATGTGGCACTTAGTGCCATGGGCTAGTGACCACGGTAGGGTTGGACTTGATGATCTTTGAGGTCTTTTCCAACCTGGTTGATTCTATGATTCTATGAAAACCTCTGACTGTTGAGTAAGGACCTTTCTTGGTTTATGTACTCACTTAGACTAAAATGATTAGCAGCTTTGAGTACTTATTGCAAGTGAATTATTTTTCACCTCTACCCCATGTTCATGGGGAACAGGTTCAGTGAGCTGAATGGGCTTCACTGGTTAGTGGGACTGAGTAAGGTATCCTGTAATTATGTGTCATGAGGTTGCTTCTCATGGAACCAAATCTATTTGAACACTCAATAATTAAATACAGGCGTTGCTAGTATCTTAATGAACCAACCTGTATAACTGTCTTCTTTAATAAATAGCTGTATTACTTAAAAATGACTTTTGAATCAGTGTGTTCTGAAAAAGCAGATGAAGTGGCTAATCTAGGAATTAAATATTGAGTTGACAGGAAGAAGTAACTGGAGAGAAGAAACAGGTTTTGATATTTTCACTTTAAAAATGCATGAAAATCAAACTGATCTGTAATAAATTGATTTATGGAAGGATACAGACTCATCTAAATATTTCCCAATATTACTGGCTCTGCCAGATTAGAGGACTTTTGTACGTAGGTGTTGGGGTTGCTTCTATGTGAAGAAACAGAGAAGGCACACAGCACTATACCTGCAACTGCATAATAAAGGTTTGGGCTCAATCCTGCTTCCTCTTAAGGAACAAGGGTTGGGCACTGATTTTAGTGGCTGCAGGATCAAGCTGCAAATCATCCCTATGACCTTTACATTATCATGACTCACTTCCCAGTTCAGGGTAAATGCAGAATCTGCCTGGGAGTACTTATTTTTTTCCTCTAAGGCAAAGGACAGCTCGAATTCTAAATGCTGAATATTGCCAAGGGGCTGCTGTAGGCTCCAGGAGCCTGGCAAAGGCAGGAGTGGAGGAGTGAACTTGTGGAGGAATGAGCAGATTTGTTCAAACTCTACTAAGCTGTTACTGTTTATTAAATTCAATTTGTCAAAGGTGTAGTATAAATTGCTCTATCAGTTGCTTCTAAATGGCATCATTCTGTATGGAAAAGGATAAAGAAAGGGTAAAGCAATGTATTTAACTTCCAATCTGCATCTAAAATATGCCAACCCAGAGAGCTGGGGCTGACACATTCATCAATGCAGAAAAAAGTGCTGTGCCTTCTGTGACCTTCCCAATCTCTGTTCCCCTCCCCATGTTTCTGGGGCAAATATGAAGTCCAGACAGACATGTCTTGGCAACACATATTGGCAAGAAAGAGCTGAAATTGCTATCCTGAGTCATCATATCCAACTCCTGGCACTAACATTGTCAATTGCTATGTTGCAAGACAGCAGGTAGCAAAGGAAGCTCCTAGCAGGGAGAGACGGATCAGAAATACAGTAGATTATACCCCACCAGAGAGGATTATGAATGAAGCCCCAAAGGAACATGAACAATTTGATAAAATTAGAACAAAGATATTAGTAGCATGGAAAGAGGCTTTTTTTTTTTGTTATACCCTGCACTCCAATGCTAAGCACGTCAGGTGAGAGTCTATGTTGTGCCTCTAGGAGATGCAGCACAGACCTCAAAGCCAAAAGTCAAGAGGGAAAATAATGACTTTACATTACCTCTGTATTGTCATAATTCTAGGCTGCTCCTATAGAGCTGGCCAGAATTTCTGCAGCTATGTGCTGGGGCCATACACCCATCACATCCATCCTATTCCAGTCTGGATCTGTCCCTTCATAGCCCCAGACTGAGCAAGAGCTTGGAAGACAAATTATACAAATGTGTTACCTACAAGCAAATTCATCATGACACACATACATGCTGTGAAAAATATTACTTTAAATGCTTCGAGCTGAGCAAAGCAATAAACAAATGAAAAGTCTAAAGCAAGTTGCAAAAGCTTTAATGATGGTTTAGGGTTGGGGGTTTTGGGGGTGGTTTGTGGGAGTTTTTTGTTTGTTTGTTTTTGATACCACTGGTTTCCAAAGTCTTTATTTAACTCTTCCCCCCACCTCAACTTATAAAATCTTGAGGTAGTTGGTATACTCATTTGCTTGATGAGTTATTCCCATGTCAATCACAGTACAGAGCAAAACTCTAGACCTATGAATTTTATTTTGAAGGCTTCAAACCTGCATTGTCTCTTGTCTTGTGATAATTGCAATGCTATTATCTTTGCAAATTGGTAATGGAGTGATACTTCTCTATGCATAGTTGTTTTTTTTAATTGAATTTTAACGAAGGAAACATTTTTCTGCCCTACAACCTTATTAAAAAAAACTTACCATTTCAGCTGTAGCTATCATCTTTCATATTTTCCAAGTGGCTCAACTCCCACCCCTTTAACTTTTTTTTTTTCTTCTGATTAGTCTGCTGTCCTGTTTAATCAATAGAGCTACAAAGCCAGCTATCTCTCACTCCATGGTTATCTTTCATTGTACAGTACATAATGCCTCTAGTCCTGCTGATAACAAAGAGCACACAGAGGGAATGTGGCACTGCGTGTTTGTTATCTTCCACTCAACTAAACATACCTCTTTTTCTCTCTTGACTCTTATCAATGCAAAAAATGCTAAAAACAAATTACTCCTGGTGTTAAACGCTGCACGTGCCAACTGGGACCAAGATTTTTTGCCTATCTTGAGGCTGTGGTTTGCCAGCACTACAAAAGCCTGCCAGTTTGATACATCACCTCATCAACCTTTAAGAAGGCAGTGCAAAGTGGGACTGTTGTCAGCCTTACAGAGATGGAGGAAAATCTCTGGATACAGAGAGCACAAAGCAGGCAGATTGACCCAAAAGTTGGTCATGGTTGACCCCAGACCTGAAAAAAAAAAGAAAAAAGAAAGTAATCCAGTTCTATTCTATTTTGTTTCCTACAAAACATGAAAGCTGATATGCTTTGGTCTCTTTCTTGGCAATAAGAAAACAGCTAAATTGAACCTTTGCTTCAGTTAGAGGAACAATCTAGTGGTTTGTCTTCTTACAGGTCTGCCAATAACAAAGGGTGAAAGCACCTGCAAAGGGAAAAAAAACCAACAATTTTTAATGTCTTTCCTGACACAAAACACCCTGATGGATGTGGCTCTAGTCACTCTGATCTTGAGAATTTTAGGCAAGATATATTTTGATGGTGCCTGCGCCATACAGGGGAGACTGATGTTTCACACTGAAACAGAATGATAACCATGTGTCCAGATAAAATTTGAGACTCACAACTTTGCCTTTTGCGCTTAATTATTCTGTGGTGGTCAATCCTTAAAAAGAAACCTTAAAATTATGATTATCTGATAACCATGTGTCCAGATAAAATTTGGGACTCACAACTTTGCCTTTTGCATTTACTTATTCTGTGGTGGTCGATCCTTAAAAAGAAACCATAAAATTATGATTATCATTTTCACAGAATCATAGAATTTTAGGGGTTGGAATGGACCTTACAGATCATCTAGTCCCAACCTCCTGCCCTGGGCAGGGACACCTC
>NW_008689998.1:65069-68415 GCF_000695815.1 Acanthisitta chloris | reverse complement strand
CCTCTGGTCTGGATGTCCCATCCCTTCCCTCCAGCTGGGACTGTCCCTAAGAATGGTTTGAATCAAAACACCCTGAGCATGTGCATATCTATACAGCATATCCATCTTTAGAAGTATCCATGGAAGACCATAGTACATATTTTGCAGCATGAATTTTATCAGAAGTATGAAAACTTTCAAAACAGATAAAAAAATGCAGAAATGTTGTTTTGCTTCATCATCCCTTCCCTCCAGCTGGGACTGTCCCTAAGAATGGTTTGAATCAAAACACCCTGAGCATGTGCATATCTATACAGCATATCCATCTTTAGAAGTATCCATGGAAGACCATAGTACATATTTTGCAGCATGAATTTTATCAGAAGTATGAAAACTTTCAAAACAGATAAAAAAATGCAGAAATGTTGTTTTGCTTCATCATTGTATTTCATGCCACTCAAATAATCTCCAAAACATGGTTAGGCTTGGGTTGGAATCCCTTCAAAATTTGTAATTTCTCACACTGTTCTGAACTTTTAGATAAGAGATGATCCTACAGTTGTGGTTTATGTATTGCTTGATAGCATGACCTTTGCTAATGTGTCTCAGCCCTGGAATTCAAAGCTTTGCATAGTATTTATGATGTGTTCATAACCCTATTACTTTTAGCTCTAGGCAAACACTACATATCTTCATTCAGATTTTTAAATAAACTTACTTCAAGCATGTTGATATAATGCTTGAGTTTGCTTTCTACAAATATTCACCAAATGAGAAGGACTAGTGTGAAAAACCAGAGATAAGCAAATTTGCTGTCTAATAATCAAACATCTTTTTGAAGCTGGTATTGGATTTTATTCTGGATTCTACATTTTGGTGTTCCTTTATGTAGTTTGCTGATTAGCTAGAAAAGAAAATAAAATAAATCATGCAGTCCAATACCAACATAATATTATTTGATACACTTAACCAGCCAACACAAATATCTGAACACTCACAGTGAACTGAGCATTTGTGAAGTAAAATATTTCTCAGGAATAATTTTGCCATGTGATTACTCTTGCTAAAACTGTCCATGGTATAGTTATAATTTGATTTTTAATTAATTTAATATTAATTAATTTTTATTGCAATTTCAACCCTAACCTACAGAACTGAGTAATTTAACCCTCCAAAAATTGTGTGCTATAGTACAGGCAGCTCAAGTGTCAGGGACTTATAATTGAAATTTTCCCAATTGGAAAACTCTCTGCATAGTTGGTTCAAACAGTGCCAAAATTAAGTCATTAAGCTTTAAAGTTTCTATACTGGAAGTCTATTTTTGGGTGCTGTGAAGAAGATGTGTGTGTTTGTCCATGCCTGTGAGTAAGTAAGCAAACACATGTACATTGGTAAATGGCTGTGAAATTAAAGATTCATAGCCAAATTAATTTCATAAAGTATGGCAACTCTGCTAAACTGTGATTTTACTAAAACATGTAAGAATAAAAGCAGTTGGCAGTCTATTCATCAGTCCCTTTTGGAAGTTTGCATTTAAATAGATAGATAGGACAAAGTCTCAATGTTTTCATTAATGTGTGTCCCTTTCATACTTTGTCAATCACATACACATGAAAATATTTTCATAAAAGAAAGAAAGGCCAAGTAGAGAAATGGATATGTTTAAGTATTTTGGAGGCAGGTTCTTAGCTGAGGAAATTAGTTGCAATCAGTGTTCACAGCCAGGTTGGATGAGCCTTGAGCAACCTGCTCTGGTGAGAGGTGTCCCTGCCCAGGGCAGGGCTTGGGGCTGGATGATCTCTAAGCTCCATTCCAACCCCTAAAATTCTATAGTTCTATGAATCTAAATAAAAGCAAAATATTTTTAGCCAAGTGGCCTCAGTCTAGACTTCTTACAGTACATATAAGTTGTGATGTATCCCAGAGTTTATTATAGAGATCCTCCCAAGTGAGTGCCAATAGAACCTTTAGCACATAAATGCAGTTAAGCTATGTTAGTAATTTTACAGAAAAAGTAATTCAGAAATGGTTCAGGAGGTTTTATGATTATTTTAATTGATATTGGTTTTGCTCTTCCTTCTATATTAAAGCTAAATTAACTTGCTATAATGAGACAACTACATAGGCCTCAGAATGATTACTGAGACAGTTTGGAACCTCAAAATTATCTTATCATAGAATCATAGAATTTAAGTTGGAATGGACCTTACAGATCATCTAGTCCCAACCCCTGCCCTGGGCAGGGACACCTCCCACCAAAGCAGGTTGCTCAAGGCTCATCCAACCTGGCTGTGAACACTGCCAGGGTTGGGGCAGCCACAGCCTCCCTGGGCACCCTGGGACAGGGTCTCACCACCAGAACAGCAAAAACTTTTTTTCTCACATCCAACCTAGACTTTCCCTCCTTCATTTTGAACTCAGCAACTTGTCTGTAAATCACTGTGTTCCACTCTTGAGGTCTAGTATACACCACCATACCCAAGCTAGAAACATTTGCAAGTTCAGATGGAAAAATCTTTTCACCGTTTTTTTTCCTCCCTGAATGGAACATACTTCTGCATTCTTGAGAAGCAGGAGAACCTCAAACATCTCTTTGCTTCAGAACTGAGTATTGTCCATCTTCTTCCTAAGCACAATGTAATTTGGAGAGGAATTTCTGCATGTTGTGGTGAACCAAAAAGCTTGTTTAGTTTTGGGGGTTTTGGTTGTTGGGATTTTTTTGTGACAGAATGTTAACAAATAGTAGACACTTAAGAAGTGCTCAGAAGTTAAGAGTGCTAGAATGAATCCTGACAGAGACAGATTAGTAGGCAGGACACAGGTGAGGCAGTCAAAGGTGCATGATAAATGTAATTTATCACATGGATCTGCAATTTACTACATGAATATCAACTCCACCTTTGTGAGAATCTCTTGTCTAATGTGGTAAACTTGCTGCCTGTATTTTCATAACAAATATGACTAGTTAATACCAGGTCTCATGACCAAGTAATTATAGTTTTTTCCTCTTAATTAGTAACCAGAAGAAAAGAAAGTCAACTTAAAGATTCAAAAATTAGGGAGAGTTGAATTTAAGTGGAAGAAGGACTTGATCTAGGGTCTGTGCCTTCCATGTCAGTGCTCTAAACAAAAAGAACTTCAAGCTGTATTTAAAAACCACCATATCTTGAAAATGTAGAGCCTTAGGTATGTATTACCCAAAGGAATGAAAAAAATCTGTACTGAATGCTACTGTTAACTATATACTAAATGTCAGATGGACAAAGGTACCTTGCTTCAATCCAGAGTTAAATATCTAAAGGTAGGAAATATTAACTCTGAATTTAGAGTCCCACCAATTTCTGCTGGCCAGGACTGGATGAGTTAG
>NW_008689998.1:64651-65040 GCF_000695815.1 Acanthisitta chloris | reverse complement strand
AATACCTCATTTAGAATGATAAAATCATGAAATGATTTGGGTTGGAGGAGGCCTTTAAAGGTCATCTAGTCCAACCCTCCCACCTTGTGCAATGCACTTCCTAAATAATAGCCTACTTGCTATTAGAGGAACCAGGTACTTGAAAATTAGACACTGAAAATCCATTCTGGACTGTCCTGAAAAGAAATGGAAGATTACTCATCACTGTGCTCTGGTGAGAGCACACAGTTCTGGTGTCCTCAGCATAAGAAGGACATGGAACCTTTGGAGCAAGTCCAGAGGAGGCCACAAAGATGCTAAGAGGACTGGAGCATCTCCCTGTGAGCACAGGCTGAGGGAGTTGAGGCTGTTGAGCCTGGAGAAGAGAAGGTTGTGTGGAGAGCTCAGAG
>NW_008689998.1:61392-64564 GCF_000695815.1 Acanthisitta chloris | reverse complement strand
CTGCAGGGACAGGACAAGGGGCAATGGGGACAAATTGAAAGAGCAAAAATTTAGGTAGATATTAGGAAAAAGTTTTTTCCTGTGCAGGTGGTGAGACCCTGTCCCAGGGTGCCCAGGGAGGCTGTGGCTGCCCCAACCCTGGCAGTGTTCACAGCCAGGTTGGATGAGCCTTGAGCAACCTGCTCTGGTGGGAGGTGTCCCTGCCCAGGGCAGGGCTTGGGGCTGGGTGATCTGTAAGGTCCATTCCAACCCCTAAAATTCTATGATTCTCTGATTCTCAATGACCAGTGGGGAGTGAGGGGACTGGGGAGCAGATGGATGTCAGCTGTTCCACTCCTGGAGTCATGCCTGAATCAGTAGGTCAAAAATCACATCTCTAAGTATCTTCACCTCCAAATCATCCCTATTTGTAGTGATGTGACTGTATGAAGTTGGTGGTAGCTTAGAGACAGTGCTTTTAAGTTTCCCCCAGTGTTTGATGAGATATTGAAGATCTATGTCTTCCATGCCTGAAAGTGATGCCATGGAAGAACAAGAAGACAAAACTAAAGAAAATGCAAGGAGCCAAGGCATAACAGAGTCAAAAGAAAAAGCTGTGATGACAAAGCACAAATGGAAAAAGATTGTCCAGGTAGGGAATTATTTAAAAAAAAAAGACCAGAAAGCAAAGAAACAAAACAAAACTGAACAAAAAGGCAAATTAGAATGATAATACCAACCTAGTCTGGCTTTGGGGTTGACATTTGTAAAATTCCCGCTTTGGGGAAAGTGTGTTTTCAAAGGCAACAGATAATTATTTCACAACCTCAAGAACAATTTATATTTTCCCTACTGAAAATAAATACCTGTGCTTCATGACAATTCAGCTAGTACTTTTGTTTAGATTTATATGCAAATAGTGATTTATTTTATAATAGTACTTAATACTAACATCACCATTTCCGTTCAAGATTATTGTCTAATTTTCCTCCAGTTCTACCTGCTATATTAAAATTCTGTTAATGCACCTCACCCTGAACTGTGACATATTAATATGTCATGCTCCCATAGCAATACCTATCTATGGATTTCAAAAGACTTTACAAAACTAAAAGAAGATGCATTTCTGTTGTGGTTTAACCCCAACTAGAAGCCAAGAACCTTGATGCTGTTCACATACTCCCCCACCAATGAGATGGGGAGAGAATCAGAAGGGTAAAAGCTAGAAAAACTCATGGGTTGAGATAAAGACAGTTTAATAGAGAAAGCAAAAGCTGCACACACAAGCAAATATAAATGAGGAATTAATTCACTGCTCCCCATGGGCAGGAGGTGTTCAGCACCTCCAGGAGAGCAGGGACCAGCACAGTGAATGGTTCCTTGGGAAGACAAACACCATCACTCCAGATGTCCCTCCTTCCTCCTTCTTCCTCCCACTTTATACCCTGAGCATGATGTGCTATGGTATGGAATGTCCCTTTGGTCAGGTTGGGTCACCTGTCCCAGCTGTGTCTCCTCCCAATCTCCCATTCACTCCCAACTCCCTTCCCAGTGTGGCAGTGAGGAAAGCAGCAAAGGCCTTGGCTCTGTGTGAGCTCTGCTCAGCAACAACAAACACATCTCTGCATTATTATCAACCCTGTGCTCAGCACAAATCCTAAACACAGCCCCATATTAACCACTGTGACAAAAGTTAACTCTACTTCAGCCCAAACCAGCACAATTTCTCAATCTCTTATCAATCATAAGATAAGGAATAGAAGAAATAAACATCCCTTTCAGGGATTTACCTGTATCAAGAAACAAATTAGCAAAAGACTAAGCTAGGCTTGTGCTCAGACTTCTCTCTTCTTGGCTGCTGTTGGTATTGTTCCAAGCAAATCTTGTGGTAGCAATATTTTCTTTGTTGGAGCTGTGCTTGCAGAATGGGAAAAAACAATCCAAACACTCAGGCAAACCTCAATCACACTTTCCCCAGCATGCTTTTGCTATTTCAGAGCTAGGCAAAGGAACAAAAGTATATGAGATGAATGGAAAAGCCCCTCACAGGGAGGACCGACTTCTTTACCTGTGAATGGTCATAAACAGATTTTAGCCTACATAGACAGCCACTGCTACCAAAGGACATCCTTGAAATCAGGAAATAACTAATGCCAGAGGTGGTAGCAAACTGGGTTTCAATAGCCATTGAAATGCTTTACACAAAGATTCAACACTTCAAAGGAGGGGATTTTTTTTTCCCAAATATCTTTTTGTCTGGTACCTGGGACACTGCAGTGGGAATGTTATACATAAATTCAAATCCCCTCAGTGTGAGAAGGGACAAAGAGCTGAAATCTGCCACCTCTCCTCAAGGGCATCCTGCCAGGCTTTTGGGTGAAAAGAAATTACCATCTTTGACTAAGAATTGTGTGAAATACTATAGTGATTATTTCTGAGACAGGGTCCATGGGGTACAGGCCCAAGAAAAGTGGCTCAGCTCTTTTCTGACAGAAGCATTTCTGATATTTTTAGAATAAGGGTTTTCCTGCAGATAATGTCATCTGGGACACATGTTTGGGGCAGTGGCTGGGTCAAAGGTCCTGTCCAGATGAGCATTTTCCTCATGGAGCCTGATCTCTAAGAAGCTACTGTCTCCAGAGGTTCTGTGAGATCACCTCCCAGCTCAGTGTTTATAAAAGCTTTCACAGGAAGGTGCCTTTTTTATTCATTTTATAGAGACTTAGTCATAAGTCCCCAGATAACCACAAGTATCAAACCCAGGCACACTTGGCAATGCACAACACACAAATCCAGAACTACTCAAGGGACCTGGAGTACATTAAGGTGAGAAATGAAGTCAGAAAAAGATTTTAGGTATATCTAGATTTAGGTTGCAGCTGTGTGAGGGTTTTAAGGATGACAGTTTGGAGTATAAAAGTCGAAATTCTTTCTTCCTCCTATAAATCTGATTCCTGACTGGTCATCTCCCCTGCCATGAATATACAGGGGAGCTAGCAGTAGGACCAGAGGGCACAGACTCAAGCTCTGCCAGGGGAGGGTTAGGTTGGAGATTAGGAAGAGATTTTTTGCAGAGAGAGTGCTCAGGCATTGGAATGTGCTGCCCAGGGAGGTGGTGGATTCCCCATCCCTGGAGGTTTTCAAGCTGAGACTGGATGTGGCACTTAGTGCCATGGGCTAGTGACCATGGTAG
>NW_008689998.1:56235-61318 GCF_000695815.1 Acanthisitta chloris | reverse complement strand
CATGCTGTTTAACCAGTTATCCTGGACCACTCAATGTTTCATTTTACTGATGAGGAAGATGAAGGAGAAGTGTTTTCTTTGGGCTGGTTAGTAAGAGGTTCACCTGTTAGTAAGGTTAACAAAAAAAAAGTTTGGAAGAAATATCTGTTTAAAATAGTCTTAGGATCAGACTGAGAGACTTTTGTGTGTTTTCAATTTATATATGTGAATATATAAAGCAACTAGGCTTGTGCACACCTTACTTTGACATGTTATTGCTTTCCTGGTATTTTTCATTAAGTCTGATGCCAAAAGCTCCTGAGTTGCAGATTACTGGAGGCTGGGAGAGTAACCTAGGCAAGCATCTCTCTGTGCTTGCCCTCATCTTACACTTTTTATGGAGCACTTAGGGAATTGGGTACTCTTGGAGACAGAATGCTAAATTAGTCTGACCTTGTCTTTGACCAGGTACAGCTGTTCTCATGTTCCTTAAAAATGCTGACATTTAGCATTGGAAAGTCATTTTTATAAGGCAGTATTACACTATTTCCTTGTATAAAATGTTAGATCAATATTAAAGTCATTCCATGCATGATGTAATGGAAACATCTATTCTGTGGCAGAATGTTACACAGAAAAACCTGCAGCCTGTGGTACTAGAAAACCAAACCTTTATTTTCACATGGACAGTTCATGAGCCCACAGCATTTAAAAGGGTGGTGCTTTGGGAATAAATCAGGTAATTTGGTGTGGGACATCAGAAAAACAGAACCAGAGTAAGCAGGAGGAGGAGGAAGGCAGGCTTAGGGAGCTGAGGTGTGAGCACTTCCCACAAGCTACTGGATTAGGTTTGATCTATATGAAGACCACTGACTCTTGGATAAAAATAAGGGAAAACCCCCTAATAATTTAAGGTGCCCATTGATTTATACAGAAGAACTTGGAAAACTCTTAGAACTTTTGATGTAGGCAGCAATGGCCTTAAAAATCAGAAGTACTCACTGACAACATTTGGTGAACTGTGTCTGTGAAACAGCTTTGCTTCTTTCAGCGATGTATTAAGAGGATGTACATTTTAGGAATTGACAGATATACCTATTTTTGACTTCAGTTATTCAAACAAAATTTCAGTATGTCATGCACCATGAAAAAGGTCACTTAATTATAGCTACTTTTCATTAACTCACCTGATTTTCTGCCTGTGCATGCACAAACCATTCATCAGGTGGTATAGCCTATTAATATAGCTCAGCTGCAACATCTGTATGCACAGGTTCAGTAATAATGTTCTGCATCTACCTTTACATTTATTGAAAATACATTTTATTAGGAGATTCAAACTAACACACAGAATAAAACCACCCACAGGCTGTTCCTTAAGTCTTCCAGACATTCCTGCAGGTGTGGAACTTTATGTATTTGAAATAGCTGATGATGGTTTTTTCCACCTATTCTTTTAATGAGAAATGGCCTTTAAAAAAAATAAATAGAAGGAGCACAGAAAGTCTGTAAGGTTTTCAAAACATAAATAAGTACATTATCTGAAACAGAACATTATTATATTTAGTTTTATTGGGTTTGCTTGGCAAGATTTTGGTAGCAGGGGGAACTACAGGGGTAGTAGAAGCTTCCCATGTATCCAACAGCACCAAGGTCAACTGGCTTCAAGATCAACCCACTGCAGGCCAAGGCAGAATTCATCAGTGACAATGGTAGCACCTCTGGGAAAACAGAGTTAAGAAGAGGGAGAACAGAAAAAATGCATGACAACCTATAGCAGCAGAGAAAAGTGAGAACAATGTGAGAAACAGCTCTGCAGACACTAAGGTCAGTGAAGAAGGAGGGGGAAGAGATGCTCCAGATGAGATTCCCCTGCAGCCCCTGATGAAGACCATGGTGAGCAGCCCATGGAGATCCATGTTGGAGCAGATATCCACCTGCAGCCTGAGGAGAACCCCACACTGAAACAGATGGATGGCCAAAGGTGGTGGTGACCCTCTGGGAAGCCCATGCTGCAGAAGGCTTCTGGCAGAATCTGTGATCCTTTGGATAGAGAAGTCTGTGCTGGAACAGATTTGCTGTCAGGACTTAGGACACCATGGAGAATCCATGCAGTAGCAGCCTGTTCTTGGAGGACTGCACTCTGTGGGAAGGACTCATGCTGGAGCAGTTTGTGAAGAACTACAGCCCTGGGAAGGATTCACATTGGAGAAGTTTGTGGAGGAATGTCTCCTGTGGGAGGGACCCTACACTGGAGCAGGGGAAGAATGTGAGGACTCCTCCCTCTGATGAGAAAAGAGTGGCAGAGACAGTGTGTGATGAACCTGTGAAACAAGCTCACTGTCTCCCTTCAGGATAGATAAATCCTACCTCTTGTGGGTGGCCACTCATTTCTCACTGTCTTCTTCAAAATCTGTGAGCTAGCACAGAAGGAAAGGTTGATTTTCCAAGTCCTGAGCAAGCTGTGCCTCACAAGACTTACTAACTCTCTGAGAAAAGCTTTTCTGTGATGGACACAATTCTATCTTACTGCTGGTTGCTTTCTCTCCCATGCAAAAATACATCATTCTAGTGCCCTTTACCCTGCAGAGATGCAACTTTTATTGGAAATTTGATTTGCCTTTTGCTTAAAATGGGCCTTGATGCTGCTCCTCTTTGGCAGGAGCTAAATGTGATGGGATGCAATAGCAGAGTGGATAGAAACTGAAGGCTTAAAGGCCTCAAAAATCTTTAGACTGGCAGCCCAAGTTTTTATTTTTTTTTTTATTTAAGCATGGAGATGGAAACATGTTACCTAAGGCACCAGCAAAGCTATTTCACAGAAGCAAGTAGCTCCCAATTACTTAGCAAAAACAGGCACAGCATGCAAATAGTCAAGCAGCAGCAAACACAGTAGTATGAACATAAGGAAATGTCACTAACAAAACAACCAAGATAGCATAACTCAAATCTTGCAAAGACAAGAAAAGAAAGTAGTAAACCTCTTGGAGTGCTTCTGTGAGCAGCAAGTAGCATCACATCCAGTGTCACTGCTGGTGGTTCCCACATACCTGCATGGTCAGCAGTTGGGTTGCCTGATCCTATGTCCCTCTCCTGCAGAGTCAGAACATTTCTCCTGCACTGGGTCCATGCAGCCAAAGAGCTGTTCATGCCCAAACCTATGACCAGCATCTATAGCACAACCTTGTGTACAATGACAAACATCTCCTGGAGCTGACTGCTTTTCAGATCACTTTTGCTGGCTTTGTATCTAAGCATTTATTCAGTTGGAGGCTGAGGGCATTTATTCCTGGTTGCAATAGAGTCAGAGTGGGGCCAAAATGTCTTTGTGTAGACAAGGGATGCAACCAGTGCAGGGAGATAGCAGAAAAGCTATTGAGACACTCATCCATACTGTAAAAGCTCTGCAACATCAGCCACAGTCTTAATTTTGGCAGGCTGTGGGTATGAAGCCTTCTTTATTTTAATTTCACTGAGTAACTCAATGAGCCAGCAGTGTGCTCAGGGGGCCAAGAAGGCCAATGGCATCCTGGGCTGGAGCAGGAACAGTGTGGTCAGCAGGACCAGGAGGTGATTCTGCCCCTGCACTCGGTGCTGGTGAGGCCACACCTTGAATCCTGTGCTCAGTTCTGGGCCCTCAGCTCAGGAGGGACATTGAGGGGCTGGAGCAGGTCCAGAGCAGAGCAACAAGGCTGGGGAAGGGACTGGAGCACAAGTGGCATGAGGAGAGGCTGAGGGAGCTGGGGGTGTTCAGCCTGGAGAAGAGGAGGCTCAGGGGAGACCTTCTCACCCTCTGCAACTCCCTGACAGGAGGTTGGAGTCAGGTGGGGGTTGGTCTCTTCTCCCAGGCAACCAGCAGCAGGACAAGAGGGCACAGACTCAAGCTCTGCCAGGGGAGGGTTAGGTTGGATCTTAGGAAGAGATTTTTTGCAGAGAGAGTGCTCAGGCATTGGAATGTGCTGCCCAGGGAGGTGGTGGATTCCCCATCCCTGGAGGTTTTCAAGCTGAGACTGGATGGGGCACTTAGTGCCATGGGCTAGTGACCATGGTAGGGTTGGACTGGATGATCTTGGAGGTCTCTTCCAACCTGGTTGATTCTGTGATTCTGTGATTATTGGTCAATGAAAACAGATCCGCAATGGTCAGATTTGAACTTGTTATTGCTGTTTTCTGTTAGCTGGGAAGACACAGAATGTATATTGGCACTCCTTGCAATGATGTCAGTTGCTTGCAGAGATACAATGAGAGTTAAAGAATATCTATACTCTTTATTGCCAAAAAAGGCTTGTTCTGGGGTCTGCAGGGCATCCTTCTAGTGTTAGGTGTGTGTGTGCCTGAAACCTTGGCTCTTCTTTCCATTTCAGTCTAATAAAAGATGTTAGATCTCCCTGAATCTTTGACTCATTTCTATCCTTAGATCATAATTACAAAAAATTACCTTCTACAGAGGCGAAAATGAAGGACTTTAAATTTCCTTCAAAAGAAAAATGAATTCAGGAAAGGCTATTTTTAACATACTAGAGACAGATTTTTTTTTCCCACTAGAGATAATTAATCTGTTACTTTTCCCACAAAATAAATGGCTAGAATTAACCCCCTCCCACCAAAAATAGGAAGCTTATAACAGATGGGAAAAGTCACGAGACTAAAGAATTGCTACTTCAGATTAAATATCTTTTTTTTTTCCATAAAGCAGCAAGCAGCATATCTACTTCATGGCAGTCGTTACTACATCAAAGTACTGAAAGCAGAATACAATTAAATTGAAAAAAAAAGCACTTTTTTCCTTATGAAAAGAAAGTTGTCAAAAGGAGGAAAAAAAAAAGAAACTCCCGTGAAGACAGATCCTGATGAGATGTATGATCTTTTTTTGTTCTGGAGAGGGGAGGGGAGAAAGAGAATAGACGAGAGGAAACTGAAAAAGCAGCCCCAGGATAACAAGCTTTGTGTGAAGCAGAAAATCATACCCTTTGAGGGTCATTTTCTTTGAGTTGCTGCCTCGGGGAGATTGGAGGCAGAGATTAAACACTGGAGGGAGAAGTCCACGTTTGCTTATGAGGCATCACTCTGCCCTGAAACTCTCTGCAAGTAAAGTCATTTCAGT
>NW_008689998.1:42374-56201 GCF_000695815.1 Acanthisitta chloris | reverse complement strand
CTGCACAGAAGCCAGTAAACAGTTTGGATCCAGTTGTGCCCTTTCCTTCCAGCTCGTCGCTCCGAGCTGGTGGGGGAGCAGCACCTCGGGAGGGATGCAGGAGAAGCGCGGGATGCTGAGCATCACTGGGATGCTGAGCATCACTGGGATGCTGAGCTCGGGGGATGTACCACCGGCTCTGCCTGGGAGGAAACTTCAAAACTGGGATCTGCTCTTCCAGCTGTCCTTTCTAGGAGTGGTTGCCGTGGGTGGGAGCACACCTTGCCCACCCGGGAGTGGTTTGGGGGAGGGAAAGGAGAGTTTTTCCCACTAGATGGAGCCTGAACCCTTCGGTCCTGCACTCTCACTCCTTCCCCCTAGTCTGCACGTTGGGGTTTTCTCCTGTGTGAGCCCAGGCAGGAGGCAGCTAGACAGAAACCTGAAGGCATTTGAAGTACGTGGTGAAGGAAGGTTGTGAGCTGTTTATTTTTTCCTCATTTATTTATTTATTTTTGTACTACAAGATCTGTTATGCTTTAAGCTAGACAACGAGACCATCGCATCTATCCATATGCTGCTTCATGCAGCTGCTACCAGTGTATATATATATATATGCTTTGAATCAGGTTGCACTTAAATTACTGCTAGTTCCTTAAAAAAGATAGTAAAAAAATGTAGAAGTGATAGCATTATTTGGTCTGTTGAAGCACTGGGTACGAGGGACATTGTTTCAAAGTGTGTATATGGGAACTGAAAAAACTCCTCCCCATCCTGGGTCAAACTGCCCCAATGTTGTGTACGTGGAATTGTATATCCTAGATATGGGATTGAGGGGGGAGAAAAATTAGAAAAATGTAGATGGAAGGCAACTGCATGGGCAAATGCAGGTTTAAATAATCAGCTTTGAATAATCAGGCTGCAGCTCATAGTTAAGTCAAAGTTGGTAGGTCAGACCAAGCCCTTTGGCTGACTCTGAATGGATTTACAGGCAGTTGCTGAAAACCCTGCCCAACAGTTTCATTTCCATGGCCTTTCTGGAAGAGGCACTTTCTTTGCTTAGCACAGGAGTTCTTCTCCCCAGTGTGTTCTGAGTCAGGAGTGGCAGGACCAGCTGGACAACGATGATTGTGTAGCACAGTAGCTTTTAGGTTTCAACCTTTTCTTCTTCCTAGGGTCAAAGATAAACCTCTTAGATGCTTTGAAAAGCATGACCCCTGTCTCTGGAAATAACTGAGGTGTCCAGCCTGCATCAAAGAAACCTTCCCTTCAAAAACATTGTCAAAACTGAGATTTTTTAAAAAAGCTTTTGGCTCTGATGAAAGCTGAATGATGAAATCGCTATGTATTTGATGGGAAGTGTTCCAGCCAGCTCTAATAAGGAGCACTACTCAGTATTTTAATGACAACCTTCAATAGCAAAACTCTATTTTGGCTCCTTTATGTTCCTACCACTGTACTACCAGGGCAATCTCCCAGTCTTTAATGTATTTTTTCCTCACAGTATACCTGGAAAATGCTATTGTCCTGACTTTACAGATGAGAAATGGAAGCACAGGAAGGTGAGGCAACTTACTGAAGATTGTGCAGTCAAGTTTGCAATGGAGAAAAAAAATCATTCCCCTTGTCCTAAACCATAAGCTAGTGTTGCAAGTTGGGGTAGCTGGTGTTATTTTTGTCTTAGATGACCTTGAGTTCAAGACTTGAGTGTATGCCTAAAGTGACAGAGCATTTCTCCCCTACAGAAGAAATGTAAGAGAGATTTGTAGGTGAGGTCTATGGGATGCTCTGCCAGTTTTTGGGCTGCCCTGAAAGAGCTGCTATATATTTACAGAGGACAGAACAAAACCCATCCCTTTCATCCTTGTGTTTCTGCCTTCCTGCTCTCTACTTCCACTCTGTATTTTTGGGGTTCACATACTGCAGATGCTATCCGTAAACAACCCCTTCAATTTGCTGCAAAATTTTATCAAGTAGGAAAGTCTCTCCAAAGAGGGTGAAAATAACAGGCACAGACAGCCAGTATTTGGTTCACTAGAGGAAAAAAGGTCACAGTTTCTTAGAGAAAGTAGAGGAAGCAGCAGAAACTATACCTGACTAGAAAAGAAGATCATATTTCCTTATGTCGTTTGAAATCCATGAATGCCTAATTTGGTACCCTTACCTGAGATGGAAGATCATCAGCCTTTTAGAAGTGAGTGTAATGATATTTTCCACCAGTTCTCAGTTTTAAAGCAGTGACAGGATTTCAAAGGGAGAAAGATAAATACAATTTTCTAGTGAGAAACACAGTCCATAACTCAGAAGATGCTGAGGATGCAGGAAAAGAGCAGCAACAGGCCAAGTGTGAATTGTCAGGTATGATTTTCTTCTTGAAATAAAATGTGAAAACGATGGTGTGGTGTTATGTATGTTCCCATGTTCTTTGTTTATATGACTCCTCTGTAATATTGTAAGCTGAATTAATGACATTTTCCACTTTCTTATTTCTTCTCCTGTCAGCAGGTGACACAGAATGATCTGTATAGGGTTTTGTAGTTTGATTTTGCTTTCGCTTCCTCTGTCCTATTTTATGCTTGAATATACACGACTGGATATAATTATTTGCACAGAGAAATCACTGAGGGGTAGTGTCTTGGTTTTGTCTCGGAAGAAAATAATTCTTCTAATCTAGGTGCAGAACTCCTGGCACTTGACTGTGCTATCTCCCTTCATTTGTAAATAATCTCAGCACTGCAGTACAAAATTGCCTTTGTACAGCAGCCTAGGCATAGAGGAGAAGGAAGGCTCTCAGGGAGGTAGTATTTGTCTTCTGCATGAACTAAAGAGTATCAGCAGGGTGATGTCCATGAGGGGAGTTTCAAAGTAGGTAGAGCATTGCCTTTGGTACCCACTGAAATCCTCAGGTGATCTGTTCTGGAGCCCACAGAGTCATAGATCACTGTGGTCAGATCTGAGTCTGACAGGATGAGGTACAATCTGCCAAGCAATTTCTTAGGGACAGTAGTATGGATGGGTGAAAAAATAGTCCCAGCTGTGAGCTCGTTTATGGTCAGTGTATCTAGTTTTGGCCTGGGCTAGAGACCCTTCCAGCTTGAATTTTCCAAGATTCTATGATGGTCTGGTGATCCTAGGGTCATAGAATCATAGATGCATAGAATTTTAGGGGTTGGAATGGACCTTACAGACCATCTAGTCCCAACCCCCTGCCCTGGGCAGGGACACCTCCTCACTAGATCAGGTTGCTCCAGGTCTCATCCATCCTGGTCTTCAACACCTCCAGGGTCAGGGAAGCCACTATGTCCCTGGTCAACCTGTGCCAGTGTCTCACCATCCTTACAGTAAAAAACAGCAAGGAAGTTCTTTGAGGACTTGATTCTCTTCTGTCTGCTCCATAGCCCAAATAGCTGCTGGTTTTGTGCAGACATGGGGAGTGCTGGGAGATCATGTTGTTTGTTAGTGATGTAAAGGAGATAAACATTCAAGTCATCCACATACTACTGGGAACTTAGTCTCTTGCCATCTTTTCAGAAAGATTCAGGTAAAATTGGAATAGTTTGGAGGAAAGGATTCTGCTGAAGGTTTTTGAAATGGAGCTGCAAATTCTGCAAAGGTTTTTAGATACAGAATAGAACTTCTCTTAAGTTCTGGGTAGAGACTGTATCTTTTACATGTTAGTATAATGTCGGTGCTTAGAGATGTGGCTTAGAGGTTATTTGACAGTTCTGAATAGAACTTCTCTTAAGTTCTGGGTAAAGATTGTATCTTTTACATGTTAGTATTACGCTGGTGCTTAGAGATGTGGCTTAGAGGTTTATTTGACAGTGCCAGGTTAATTGTTGGACTTGGTGACCTAAAAGATCTTTTTCAACCTTACTGATTCTGTGATTCTATGGGTTTACATGAGCAGTTGCTAGTTTAGACATATTAAGTCATAGAATCCTATGATTAACCAGGTTGGAAGAGACCTCCAAGATCATCAAGTCCAACCCTACTGTGGTCACTAGCCCATGGCACTAAGTGCCACATCCAGTCTCAGCTTGAAAACCTCCAGGGATGGGGAATCCACCACCTCCCTGGGCAGCACATTCCAATGCCTGAGCACTCTCTCTGCAAAAAATCTCTTCCCAATATCCAACCTAACCCTCCCCTGGCAGAGCTTGAGTCTGTGCCCTCTTGTCCTGCTGCTGGTTGCCTGGGAGAAGAGACCAACCCCCACCTGACTCCAACCTCCTGTCAGGGAGTTGCAGAGGGTGAGAAGGTCTCCCCTGAGCCTCCTCTTCTCCAGGCTGAACACCCCCAGCTCCCTCAGCCTCTCCTCATGCCACTTGTGCTCCAGTCCCTTCACCAGCCTGTCATATCATAGGCAAGAGTCAAATGCAGATGTAATTCCTATATCTAGTTTTATTACAGGAAATCTTTGCCTCTTCCTTTTTCTTAGGCCTTGGGAGTATTTAATTTTAATTTAACTATCTGATAGTAGTGAGGAAACCAAAACTAATTCATGGTCTAAGAACATCCTTCATCACTTCGTGATTCCTGTCAGAAAAACAATTCTATACCACTGGAAACTTGTGCCAGGAATTTCCCTGCAGGCCTAAGTTTCCACCACCTTGGAACATCAAAATGCTGAACTTGCAGTCTGGAGAGAGAATTTTCTTCCCAGAGAATATTCCCAGGGAATATGAAAGTCATCTTGAAGTGGTTTTGTGGTGGGTTTTAGCTTTTTTAGTTTTTCTTGAATCTCTATGTATAATATAATACACACCTTTCTCCTTGCTTCTCCTTTCTACTGAAATTGCCTCTAAAAAGGTTTTGATGCACTTCTCTGGGGTGTGTGCAGCAGCTGCAGTGTGTGTATGGCTCAGCTGGGGGTAACTGTAGCCAAATAATATTTGTAAATATTCCTGTCAATAGAGCTCATTGCCCTTCGGCATCTTATTCCTGTGTCTGCACAACTTTGGGGGCTGAGATTTTATTCATGAGTATATTTGAAAGCAGAAGTTAGCAGGAAAACTAAGCAACTTGTGACAGAAATGTTTGCACAAAAATATTCTCTCAGGATAATCTTTTAACAATCTTTTTCAGTTTTGGTGCTTTAATGTTCACTGAACATAGGTGGAGATTTTGAAAATCATATCAGAGTAGGAAAATTGTAGAATCATAGAATTTTAGGGGTTGGAATAGACCTTACAGATCATCTAGTCTCAACCCCTGCCCTGGGCAGGGACACCTCCCACCAGAGCAGGTTGCTCAAGGCTCATCCAACCTGGCTGTGAACACTGCCAGGGTTGGGGCAAAGTGAGATTCCTCTTTTTTTCACAGAGTGAAGGTCATCCAGTTCTGTATCACAAATTGTCCTGTTTGATTCACAGGGACAGTCATAAATAACGAGTGCTCACTCACCAGTTTCTGAATAAACCCCAGGCCAACATGTAGTCATACACTCATTAAACAGTACAAAAATATCACAGCATATCTACAGATAACATACTGCTAAACTTTTCAGATAATTAATTTGTAAAAACAAATTTGATTTGCTTTGATCTGTGTGCTAAGTACCCAGTATTGAAATGTCAGTGTTTTATTTCGTGGCAGATTATTTTTGAATATTGCCATTGCCATTATCTATAATCCATTGTTTAGACAGATCAATTATCTGTTATCACTAATCCACTGCCTAGCCAGATGTCTTCCATTTTCTGAACTATAGATTGTTTTCCTTTGAGCCAACAGTGTGACCTTGTCACTAAGAATTCCAATGGAATCGTGGGATGCATTGGGAAGAGCATTGCCAGCAGGTCAGGGAGGTGATCCTGTCCCTCTGCTCAGCCCTGGGGAGGTCACACCTGGAGTGCTGTGTCCAGTTCTGGATCCTCAGGGCCAGAGGGACATGGAGCTCCTGCAGCAGGGCCAGGGCAGGGCAAGGAAGATGCTGAAGGCACTGGAGCACCTCAGGGATGAGCAAAGGCTGAGGGAGTTGGGGCTGTTCAGCCTCCAGAAGAGACAACTCAGAGGGACCTCAGGAATGGATTCAAGTCCATGAACAGGAGGTGCCAAGAGGATGATCAGACTCTGCTCAGTGGGGAAACCAATCAAACAGCACAAACTGATGCCCAGGAAGTTCCAGCTGAACAGGAGGAAGAACTTCTTTGCTGTGCAGTCCCTGAGCACTGAACAGATTGCCCAGAGAGGTCGTGGATTCTCCTCCCTGCAGATATTCCAGACCCCTCTGGACACAGCCCTGAGCCATGAGCTCTAGGCTGGCCCTGCTGGAGTAGGAAGGTTGGCCCAGATGATCCATTGTGGTTCCTTCCAACCCGATTCTGGGATTCTCTTGAAAAAAATCTGACAGATAAGTTGCAAATTCAGATTATAATACTTTAATGCAAGTTTTGATAGATTTTTCTGTCTGCAAAATGTGTTTTTACTGAATTTTTCTATTAGAAATACTTGCCATTGTACATAAGGAGAAGCATGTAAACTGTTTTCAAATGTCAGTCCAAATTCCAGAGGAGAATATAAGCTTAGAAAGGGTCATATCCAAATTCTTCCATGAAATATTTTTTAAAATTTAATGCCAAGTGTTCTCTAATGAAAATTGAATCTGCTGAAAATAAAATAAAATCATAGAAGCATCAAGGTTGGAGGAGACCTAAGATCATTTAGTCCAACCATTAGCCTGCCACTCTGCTGTAAATATGTTCAGGAGATAAAAGACATCCCAAATCATAATATTAAATCTATAATTTCATATTATTTTCTGTTGAAAATATTATTTCCAGATTCCTTAACAAAATATCCTAAAAATTAGGGGGAAAAACCCCTCAAAACCCAAAATAACAAAGTTGTGTTCAAACACTGTTTGCTCCAGGCCAGAAAAAGAATTTTTTCAAAGAGCATAGATTTATTTCAAGTCCTCATTTTGCAGATACTCTTGCTGCTTTTAGAGACATCCCCTCTACAATTGGGTAGTGCTGTGGTGTTTTAGAAAGCTTTGGAAAATTTCTCAGCAAAGATTTCCTGCTAGCTTTGCTATTTGGCACAATGCACTTTAGGACTGCAGTTGGGAAACAAACAATAGGAAATGTTTTGCAGCAGGAGGAGAAACTTTAGTTTCTAGTTAAAAAATGAAACAAGTTCACAGTTTCCTACCTGAACATTTTGTTGGGAGGAGGCAGTGCCCCTAAAATTACATTTCAGTGTTTGCCTAGGGTCTCAGGAAGTGTGTCAATGTATGGCAGGGTAAGATTATCTTCATGCTTTCTAAAACCCACCATCCCTTTTGCAGCTCCATAATTCACGTTTAATGTTGCAGTAATGTCAGAACTCAGTGTGACAGCTACAAATGACTCCCTGACTGTGGCTCTTGCTGCTCTATGGGGGAGGTCGGGTAGGACTCCTAACTCAAAAAGACATTTCTCATCATAGTTTCTGGCAGTCACCAAGGGCATGTCTGTCACAGGGAGCAACTGAGTCCATCACAGGATCCAAACATCACTGCACCTTTGGTGTTCATGAGCAGGTTTGCAGAGAGGATGAAGCAAGGGAAAGGTTTCCACCATCAGGATGCAGGCAAGGGGAAAACCCTGCTCTGTCTCATCACTCATGGCCTTGGTCTAACAGGACATTTCTCCTTCCCACGGAAGGTCCAGGCAGTCCCATTAGTCAGAGGGACCTTGGGAACTAGGACTTCCCACATTTTAAGTCCCCTGGGTCTTTATCTGCTGCTGAAACTCTACCCTTCCCTCCATCCCAGACAGAGTGTCAGAAGACAATGTCTCTGGCCCTCTTGAGAGGGAAGGAAAGGGGCAGGAGGAACATAATAACTCCCTGCCAAGTTGAAGAGTCATCCAGGGCCCTGTGGTCTGGTTCCCAGGCAGGGGGAGAGCGAAGCACTCTCTCACACACATCACTTGCAGAGCTGGGAGTGAAGGACTGCTGACAGGACAATCCCTTCCTAGAAGCCAAGAGGGTCACAAACCCAAGACAACTCTCAGAGAAAAAGTATTATTAAAAACAAGCTGGGGAAAAGGCTTCCTAGCATTTGGCCTGTAGAACAGAAAACAGCATTATTGCTGGAGCAGCAGCAAGTCTGAAATCTTGGAAAACACTCAAAAACATGATCTATATTTATGAAAAGTTTTAGTTTCCAGTAAAGCTTCCATGACCCAGGTCTCTATTATCATACAGCAGGGTAAACACTGTTGAAGTCAGGAGTGTCATTTGAACAGAATAAATTAAGTAGATAAATACCAACTGATATTGTCTAATGAATGTTCAACTACATTTGATGCACTGTGCAATATATTATTCAGACTTGCTGCACATCTTACTCAAAACTTGAGCTCCCCATGCTGCACAATACGTCTTCTGGCACAAATTTAATGCAAATTCCAGTGTCATTTCCCAACTGAGACTGCAAGCAAAATTCCACAAGGTTTGAAGTGCCTGAGATTCAGACTAGATGTTAGGGAAAATGTTCTCCCTATTAGGAGGTTCAGGCCCTGGGCTATTGCCCAGGGAGGTGGTGCAGTCACCATCCCTGGAGGTGTTTCAGAGGTGTCTGATGTGGCACTGGAGGATCTGGGTTAGGGTTTGGGGGTTCCAGCAGTGACAGGTTCATGGTTGGACTCGATGATCTTAGAGGTCTCCTCCAACCTTGATGGTTCTGTGATTCTATGACAGAGTAGAAAAGTCTCATGGCATTCAGTTTATGGATGAGGAAACTGAGACACAATTTGATGAAGAAACTTATCCCAGATAATTTGGAAAGTCAGAGACAGCAACCTGAATAATTCTGCACTTCCCTTAGTTTTATTATTCTCACTATGCTAAAAGAGCTTGAGATAACAACTGCATGATTGGGAGAGTCATGTGTCTTAGCACTTGTTATATGATTAGAATGTTGCTCTGCTGCATGATTTTCTTTAAACAAAAAGATGTTTGAAACTAAGAAAGTTAATATATCAACTCAGCACAGAGACTTATTACTTTAAACAAAAAGATGTTTGAAACTAAAAGAGTTAATATATCAACTCAGCTCAGAGACTCATTGCATGGGAACAGAGGTTTTACACAGACATATCTATTTACTGTGGTAATTTGCACGTCACCTATCATACGAACACCCTGATTTTCCCTTTCTCCTTGGTGAACTGCAATGGGAAGGTGAATTGTGAAAATCATGGAGACAGGGCTCAAACCTGTGTTCTAGGCTGTACTGAAGCTAAATTGAAAATGTTTTCCTTCAGCTAAGAGAATGTTTTTGTTTGGAAGATATCCCTTTTAAGTAAAACAATGGGAGGCAGCAATGAGGTGGGAAAGCTGTTGGTCAAGTCAATCAGGTCAAGTATGTAGTGAACTAGATTCAGTAGGTTAGGTAAAATATTGGTGACTTCAGTGTCCAGACACTCACAATAAATAAATGGTTGTCAATTCATACAGAAGGAAAGAAAAATGAGATAAACTCCTGCAATGATATTTTAGATTACGAGGGAGTTTGCTATGTAGCTCATTGCACTGGGTGAGTCCTATGGAATCACTAATTGCTGGGACCAGTTGTCAACTGTCTTTCATTTAGCCTCTTTGTTATAATGTCAAAATATCTCTTGTGTAGATAGGCTGAGAGGCAGAGATTGCTAACATGGGCACTGGGTAGTGCTGTTTCCATTCCCAGCTGGGATCTCTGCATGAGAAGAGGCTAAGCTGTACCAGCTCAATGCCATGAGCACAGCCTCACTGGTGTCTGCATCGTGCTGTTCCATGATGGAGGTCAACTAACATCAGGGAAATTTCTTAAATCATGCTGATCCCTAGAGAGACAATGACAAAACTCCTGTTGACTTCAAGAGAAACTCATTCAGACCATAAGTAAGGGTCATGTATAGGCCTGTGACAGAGCTGGAGCAGAAACTCTCAGATTGCTCTTATTACCTTAATAAAAAAATTTCATCTTCCCTTTATGAACTGAAGCTCCTCTTTGCCCAACAGTTTATTTTCCTGAAGTATTTAGGATAGTTTATTTATGGTCCCAGTTTACCTGAGTAGTTTGCATACTTGCCCATAGAAAGGAAAATTTTCTACCTTGAAGTAATCAACATTATAAACTGCAGCTGTAACAAGGACCTTTGAGGGAGCAGGGAAAAGTAGGAGTGGATGAGGTTGTTCATTCCTGTGGAACAACTGACTGAAATTGTAGTTTTTATTATGCTTCATTTTCAGCCCTTACCTTTCCATGGCCTCAGCCTCCTCACTTCTATAAACTGGACCATTATTGCCCTAAACCCTTAAACTGACCTTTCAGCCAGAGCTGCTTTACTATCCAGCCTGCACAGCATTCTCATTCTCAGTTTGTAAACATTCCTGGGGCACTCAGAGGACAAATGACTCTATGTTTGGAAATACATAGTAAAATATTTTATTTCCTATAGCTTAATGGAAATTTAGGATGGTGTCTTAAGAAGAATTTATTTGACAGTCTGAGAAGTCTTTTCACCACAGAGGGTAATATGTTGAGCATCAGCCTGGAGTGTACTTTGTGTTGCATGAGGCTTTATTTGCTAAGCACTGAGGAAGATAAGAGCAGGTTAGGGTGGATGTGAAACAAATGCATTCTTCATGTGAGCACACTGAATGTGTCCACTGGTGTGAAACTGTGGTTTGATGTGGTTGTGCTTTTTACAGGGCAGTTCTGGTAGTGCACTGACTAATGATGGGCTAAAGCAGGCAGGGCTGTAGCTGTTTAGCTCAGAAAGCATGAGACTGCCTTTTCAGAGTGATTCTGGAATGTGCAGAAAATATTCCTCCTCATGAGAGGCTGAGGGGGAAAACTAAATCATGAGCCTGCAAAGGCAATAACCTCTTGTTTTCTCCAGTGAGCCACCATCCTTTTTGTGTGCTGCAGATGTTATTTTTTTTACAGATGGCAATAAGCATACATTCTGGCACACCTCAACAGCGTGGTCAGCAGGACCAGGAGGTGATTCTGCCCCTGCACTCGGTGCTGGTGAGGACACACCTTGAATCCTGTGCTCAGCTCTGGGCCCTCAGCTCAGGAGGGACATTGAGGGGCTGGAGCAGGTCCAGAGCAGAGCAACGAGGCTGGGGAAGGGACTGGAGCACAAGTGGCATGAGGAGAGGCTGAGGGAGCTGGGGGTGTTCAGCCTGGAGAAGAGGAGGCTCAGGGGAGACCTTCTCACCCTCTGCAACTCCCTGACAGGAGGTTGGAGTCAGGTGGGGGTTGGTCTCTTCTCCCAGGCAACCAGCAGCAGGACAAGAGGGCACAGACTCAAGCTCTGCCAGGGGAGGGTTAGGTTGGAGATTAGGAAGAGATTTTTTGCAGAGAGAGTGCTCAGGCATTGGAATGTGCTGCCCAGGGAGGTGGGGGATTCCCCATCCCTGGAGGTTTTCAAGCTGAGACTGGATGTGGCACTTAGTGCCATGGGCTAGTGACCACGGTAGGGTTGGACCGGATGATCTTTGAGATCTTTTCCACCCCAGCTGATTCTATGATTCTATAGTTGTTTAGTCACTGTACTTGGACCACGTCAGGAATTTTCTTATTAAATGACTTGTCACTAGAGAAACGCTGATTCCTTGATACAAAGTGTTTTGTGAAAGAATGTCAATGCTGTGAGCCACTGCAAGACACAGAAAGCCTTTAATAGATATTCACCTGCTGGGCAGATTCCTTGTTACTTCACCTGCTACACTGCTAAGAGAAGAAGATCCATAAAGAAAACTATTATCTTGAATGCTTATTCTTGCTGCTTTGAGATACTCTTGCCAGAAGGCAGCATTAGCCTGAAGGGTGCATATACAGAAACAAATTTAATTTTTAACTGAACATTCTAACATCTTTCAATAGCTAACAGTTTAATATGCATTAGCATAAACAGTTTTTGGTGACATATAAAACACAGTAGTGAAAAACAGCATTTATAAAGTATTAGCTAAAATTACAGCTAAATTAAACTCTAATATTTTCCTATATGCACTGAAATGGTGTCATATCAAGAAATCTTTTGTCCAACTCGCTGGCTCTGAGTGATTTCTGAACACTTTGTTGCTATGTCTGTCCAATATTACTCTCCTGCCTTTCTTCATGTGAAGATTTCCTTGCTTGATCACAATATTAGGATGCCTAAGAGTGTGACAGTTCTCTCCAGTAAGGACATTTGTTTCTCACATTCTTCTGAGTGAGAACCTGAGCTACTTTATTTGCTCTTCAAAGACTCTAAATATCCTGAATCTGAACATTTTGACTGTTGTTCACAGCTGAAATTACTGTATGGTCACATATACATGATTTAAACTCTAGGGCTCTGCCATGATATGTATCTATTTGATTGTATTAAACAACTGATCTTCAACTCAGAATTGCACAATAATTAATTTACTATTCCTTAAAAACTCCCTTTGTTCCAGTGTTTTCAAGACTCTGTGTGTCTTTTTTTTTTGGTGTTTCTACCTGAAACACATGTCTATCCTTTGTTAAGGATATGTGCTTGAGCTGTCACATAAAGTCAAACTTGCAGTGCCCTGTCTGCCCTGGAAAAAAACAACAGTAATTCAACTAGGGACTGAGCATCCCCTGAAACATGAGAGCTCAGCTGTCTCCTGTTATCAGCTCATCAAGCTCAGAGGAATCTATTGTCCTCACTAATTTAGCCAGGTTTGTATTGCGGTAGATGTACTTGTGGTGATAAACTTAACCCCTTCAGAAGGTTTTCCTGCTCATTTCTAATGTACTTGTAGAGAAAGAAACATTAGAATTTATACTTTCCATGCTTGTCTTTTAACCAAAGATTTGCAAGGGACATTTATCAGTGGTTATAACAGCTTATTATGATACAGTTCCTTTTATTTTGGAAACATTTACTTTAGGCTGAGGCTTTAACACTCTTGAAAAAGTAAAGGTAATAGTGAGGCAAGGGAAAGTGGTGCAGCCTCTGAGAGAGCTTGTTTAGAGCAATCCAAGCAAATCTCAGTAGGGAGTTGTGCTTCTCTTCACATTTTGCCTGTTCTTCACTCAGTCTGTTCCTGCTCCTCCTCCCTCACACATTTGCTGAGTATTTTCTGACACCACCACAGTTTGATTCAGAAAACTGGATAGAAAACAGCCATGGCAGGTAAACTTTGATGGCTTTAGCTTCCATGAGGTGGCTCTGAGAGACCCAGAGCAGGCACAGGAGCAGGAGCACATGGCAGAAAGAGGGATAAAGCTGGAAAGATTTATCTACAGATGTTCAGGACAATTTGCCTCACACACAAACCACTTTCCTGTGGTCCACTGGGCACTGCACTACCAGTCAGGTTTGGGACAGACAACTATCAGGTTTTCCAGGAGATTCCTTGAGGTTGGATACCTGGTACACTGCTTAGCCAAGAGGCTCAGGGGATTCCTGAGAAGAGATGAGAGTGGTGCCTGGTACCAGTTCGATTAAATCCCATCATTTCCCACAAACAGCTGGCCGGGGTGGGACCGTGACCATGGGTAGGAGATTTAAACTGCCCCAGGGAACAGCATGAACCGGATCGGTTAATCCGGATTGGGGCACGTTGGTGAGGGCAGTGAGCTCCACACTCCCTGCTGCTTTTTTTTTTTTTTCCTTTGTTTTTGCTTTCGTTTTTTCCCCCCTTAGCTCAGCTAGACTTAGCATTAGTATCTATGCGAGCTAAAATGTTGCTGCCTCTCCCAGGAGGAATATTCTGACCCAGACAAGAAACTCCATGCAGGACACAGCTGTGCAGGTCACTGTGCACACAGTGCCTCGGTCTGGCACTGATTTTGGAGGAGAGTTGTGTCACACCTGAGTACGGTGTGAGCAGGTGAGTGATTTGCTGTGC
>NW_008689998.1:36146-42033 GCF_000695815.1 Acanthisitta chloris | reverse complement strand
CCATCCCTGGAGGTTTTCAAGCTGAGACTGGATGTGGCACTTAGTGCCATGGGCTAGTGACCACGGTAGGGTTAGACTTTGATGATCTTTGAGGTCTCTTCCAACCAGGTTGATTTTATGATTCTATGATTCTATGCCTCTTGAGCAGCAACTGGGAGAGATGGTTATCAAGAAGGGCCTACATGACCCTTTCCTTCAGCACCAAGTGTTCTTTTAGCCCCACAACTGTCTAACTAAACAGTTTTGTCCTGACCAGCTAGTGCTCTCCTAGTAAACACCTGTCACAGTTCAAGGTCTGTGTAAGCTAAGCACTGTCATACCCAGCATGTGATGAAGAAAAGCCTGATGTGATTCTGAGGGTTAGCTGCATCATGCCAGCTGTTTGCATGACTACAGAAGAAAATGTGGTCAGTTTTAATCACAGGTGCAGCCCCTTTTTTTCTGGGGAGGAGGAATCAATCTGCCCATGAAGACACCTTAAATGGCACAAATGAAATGAGCTCACCAGTCCTGCGAAATGCCAGAGCTATTGCCCATGTGCAGGTCCATGTCTCTGTTGATGTCCCCTGCTGCTGGCTCTGTGGTGGCAAATGGGTTACAGCACAGTCCTCTTCCACCTCTGTGATGAGTGGTATGCCTTGCTAATAACACTTTCTCCTGCCATCATTTTAACTGTTTTTTTTTCCCACCCTTGTTTTTATGCTTAATACATAATCAAAAAAAGATTGTTCATGGTGATGATTGACACATGACTAAGCAGGTTAGATTTTTCTCTACTAGAAACCTCCAGTCTTTTCTAATTGCTTAGAATCATAGGAACATCAAGGTTGGAGGAGACCTCTAAGATCATCAAGTCCAATCAAACCTCATATCCTCCAGCATCAGCCCCAGTTGTCTTTTCAACACTTCCAGAGATGGTGACTCCACCACCTCCCTGGCCAATTTATTAATACTATGACAAGACAACACAAACCCTTTTCTACCTAAAAGCCTATTTACACAATTAAAATGAATGCAACTGGTCTTGAGAGGCTGCTTAAATGTAAATACTGAAAAGAATGACTATTTTAGAGATAAATTTTAATTTTTTAAAAGAAATACTTTCTAGCAGGTTTTCATGTCCTTCCACTTTTTATGTATATGCTGGGCAGAGTGGATTGAAAAAAGAAAACACTGGTTTTTAGATATTTTTTTGCAAAGAAATTTCCTTTGGGTGTTTCTGGTAGAAAATTACTGAACTTGAATTTTTCCCCAACTCTAATATATACTTGCTGTTACAGTTCTGACTTGCAATTCAATATACATTACTCCATGCTATTCTCCATTGCTTTGCTACAAAATTCCTTTAGAGGAAAAAAACATTATTTTTAATTGGTTAATTTATCAGTGCTAGTGGAAGAAAATTTAACAAAGGACCTTGTGGACTCACATCTCAATATTATGTATTTTTTTACCTTGGATTCTGCAGTATCAAATGGAGAAGGCTACAGGGCATGTATAGAATTCTGCAAGTTCCATAATGTGCATGTCAGAAAGACGACAAAGAAACTGTTCTTATTCTGTAGGAATGCAGCCCAAACTCTGTCACCTGTTCTCTGTCTGAATATGCAAACCTATTTTGCTATCTGAGAAATCCTTTTTTTTTTTTATTGGTATTACTTATGAAGTGAAGTAATGCAGAATAGTGGCCAGAATCACCAGAATGATCTAAAGGTGCTCATGGCCAAGTCCCACACTGCATTGTGCAGTCAATTATTCATAGCTTCCTATAAAAGTTAGATCCAGTCATCAGATTCTCTGACTAAGGTAATAGGGATGGGCCCTAAAAATCTCTTCTTACATTGACAAGGAAAAGAGTAATTTGTTTTTGGGGCAGATTTAGCTGAAAATTGTCCTCATAAGAATTCTAAGGCTCATGTCAGAATTCTAGTTGCAAATATACGTTAGAGTTGGGAAAATAATTCAAGTGCAATAATTTTCAACCAGAAACTCCTGAAAGAAATTTCTATGCAAGATGTCCAAAACAAGTGTGTTGTTTTTTTCATAGAATCATAGAATTCTAGGGATTGGAATGGAAGTTAGAGATCATCCAGCCCCAAGCCCTGCCCTGGGCAGGGCCACCTCCCACCAGAGCAGGTTGCTCAAGGCTCATCCAACCTGGCTGTGAACACTGCCAGGGTTGGGGCAGCCACAGCCTCCCTGGGCACCCTGGGACAGGGTCTCACCACCAGAACAGAAAAAAACTATTTTCTGATATCTAACCTAAACTTTCCCTCCCACAATTTGAACCCATTACCCCTTGTCCTCTCACTGCAGTTCCTAACACAGAGTCCCTCTCTGGCTCCTTGTAGGCCCTTCAGATATTGAAAAGTTGCTCTGAGGTCTCAGCCTGGAGAAGAGAAGGTTGTGTGGAGTAGTCCCAACTCCCTCAACCTGTCCTCATAGGGGAGGAATACCTCATCTGTGTATAACAGATGTATATATTAAATGTATGGATATTTCCTCTCCATCTTCTGCATCCTTTCAAAAATATTGAGAGGATCAGAAAATAAAATTTAACATATAAACTCTTTTGTATGCAATAACTCAAATTAAGACCAACAGTAAAATAAGAAGAGAAACCAGGTGAGAGTGAGAACATTCTCAAAGATCAGCAGAACAAATTCTCACAGTTCTGTTATGAGAGGTATTTGTGGTCTGAGATGGTTTTTCCTTCCTCAGAAGCCCAATGAAAGTTCACTGATTGTTTCATGAGGGATGGGGAGTATTTGCAGACAGATAGGAGTTATGTCTGCTACGAACTCAGCCACAAAACCCAAATGTGAAACATCTTGTTAGAGCACTGAATCTATGAACCTCCAGAGGCAGAGCTCTACTCTTTGGTCTGCTTTGCCCTACAGCATCTCAGAGCAGGATTAGACCCTTGTGTACATAATTCCTTGGGTTTTATGAGAGAGAAAAACACAGCTGACAGGTTAGAGGAAAGCAGTGATGATTACCCACCTATTCTCCTGCCTTGGTTACAAGAGGTGGTAGGAAGAGAGTACCTGTAAATGTATAGAGCTTTTTAGGACATTTCTGAGTTACTTTTAGTCAAATAAGGTAAAAATCTGTCTGGTTTCAATAAGAATAGAAGCTGCCCACTGGAAAGCAGATTCTGCATTTGATTTCCTTTGTTGTCTCATCTGCTAGCCTTAATTTGTGTGTGATTGCATGTGACAGCAGTGGGTCCAAGGAGAAAAGAATGAGAGCATATAACAAGGAGAAAGAAGACTCAGAGGCAGTCTCCCTTTACAAAAAGCAAAAGCAAAAATATGGCATTTTAGAAATTTTGTGGTTTCTTCCATTTGTGGATCTGAAGCCTGTAAATTTTTCTCATCAGGAGGAGAGTTCTTGAGAAACATCATCTAAACGAAGCGTGAGCTATCCAGAAAAAGCTGCATTTCAGAAGGGGATTGCCTTCTAAAAATTCTCCTTGGGATCTCCAGCGTGGTGTGATTTCACAGGACACATCCATATCTTCCTTGTGCCTCTTCAAGCTTTCGTTGATCTCAGGTCAGTCAGTTTTTCCTCAGCTTCTTGGTGAAACTATTCCAAGCATTCCCCTCTCTTGTGTAGTCCCCAACAATGTCTTCAGTTGAAAAACTGCAGGTGTGTCAATGCATACACCTCTAGGATATGTTAGTTGCTCTTATTGACAGTTCTCCCAGCAGCTCAGGTGCACATAGTTATTTACAGTGGGATTTCTTTTTCTTTGTTTTAACTGAGCTAATTCCTTGTGCCTGATTAGCACTTTTTAGCAGTAATGTGACCGTATACACAGTCTTCTTAATCATGGTTGTTGTCTTCTCTTCCTTTTTTTTTTCTAGAGCAGTTTTAATTCAGCTGAACTTGCTTTTTTCCCCCCATTTTTAACTGATAGGCTGCTTTCAGTGTGCTGACTGGAAAAATTCTTTTGGAAAGCTGCCTGGTTTCTCTCTAGAGCCTGATGTAATGTCTTCAAATGAAGATTAAGAGTTGTTTGTTCATTTATTTATTTATAAACAGTGCATTCAAGAAGGGGAGATAGGACTTTTATTGCATAGCCTAAATTTCTAGTTCCAGTCTTCTGAAGTTGCAAGCTTGTTCCATCATTTATTCAACAGAAACAGCATTTTCCAGTTAGTTCTAGAGGGATCATCTGCGAGAGGATGTAAGAATCAGCCAAGCTGTAGCTAGTGTTTTTCATTGCTGGTCTTATTGATTGACTACTGATTTTATATTCCATGAAGAAATGAAGAATAACCTGGAAATGTGAGGATAATCTGTGGTTTATTTGCCATCAGAATGGTTGGAAGTGCTATGGAAAACTACTCTGGAGCAAGTGTAGGAAATACTCTTGATTATGTATTGCTATCACTCACCTGCAGTCAAACTCAGCAAGTGTGACTCCTAAAAGTGTTCACATGTTTTCTCTGAAACTCATTATAGTTACTAAAAGTTTTTCTTGATAGCTACAAAAAGGGGTGAGATTTGAAGTTGTTATTTTGAGGCAGAATGAAGTCCAGTTTTTGGTACAAATATTCAGATTGTAGCTGATGAGGGTTTGCAAGGCCATCCATGGTTATTGGGGGTTTAGCTTTTTCATTTAGAAGTCTTTGAATTGTCTGTCAGTGTGAATAAGTAATGACCTTCAGTAAGGCTCAGTGCTGGTGCTGCCCTTGGCACACAACAGCCCATGCAGCTCCAGGCTGGGGGAGCAGTGGGGACAGAGGTGTTGGTCCCAAAGGGCCTTGGCAGTGCTGGTGGCACAGCTCAGTGGGAGCCAAGAGTGTGCACAGGTGGCCAAGGAGGCCAAGGGCACCTTGTCCTGGCTCAGCAGAGTGTGGCAGCAGCACTAGGGCAGTGTCATCCCCCTGCACTGGGCACTGGGGAGGTCCCAGCTCAGTGCTGTGCTCAGCTTTGGGCACTCACTGCCCAAAGGCCATTGAGGCACTGAGCGAGTCCAGCCAAGGGCAACGAGGGCAGCAAAGGGCAGAGCACATGGGCAAGGGCTGAGGGAGTTGGGTTGGTCAGCCTGGAGAAGAGGCTCAGGGGTGACCTCCTGGCTCTCTGCAACTCCTGCCAGGGCTGGAGAGAGGTGTGGGATGTGTGTCCTGCCAGGGCTGAGGGAGAGGAGAGAGGGAATGGCCTTGAGCTGAGCCAGGGCAGAGTCAGATTGGATGTGAGGAGAAATGTTTTGCCTGTTGTGGTGTTGAGGCCCTGGGATATTGCCCAGGGAGGTGGTGCAGTCACCATCCCTGGAGGGGTTTCAGAGGTGTCTGATGTGGCACTGGAGGATCTGGGTTAGGGTTTGGGGGTTCCAGCAGTGACAGGGTAATGGTTTGACTGGATGATCATAGAGGTATTCCTACAACCCTGATGGTTCTATGATCTGATGTCTTTAAGGCAGGGGAAAAGTATTCCACAGGGACAGTGCCTCAGGGATGCCACTCATATTTCTGGGCATGACTTGTCAAGATTCAGTTTGAGTCGCTGATATTTCAGCAGCTGCTTTAGTGCATCTGCACATGATCAGCAGAATCAGGAACAAAATGCTGATCCCCTCACTACTGGTTATATCTCTATTAAAAGACCAAGGCTTGTTTGATGCTTATTACACTCTTCCTTTTTTTTTTTTTATGGACTCCAAAGTACAAAATATTACCAATGCAGTCTGGTTTAAAAGATGAAGCCAAATAATTTTAGTTTTAAGTTACTGATGTTTTCTTCACTAGCTTCTCCACCATAATGAAAGGACTGTATGGTATGGGAATAGATTGCCATAATGGAGAGGTTTATATTTTTTGCCACAGCTCTGTAAATCTTTTAGAATTGCTGAAAAAATGAAATACACAGATAATATATA
>NW_008689998.1:31352-36110 GCF_000695815.1 Acanthisitta chloris | reverse complement strand
AATGCAGGCAACACACTTTTGACCAGAGAGCAAGCTCTGCCCAAGGAAATTATAAAAGCAAATAAGCAAAAAGTTTGGAAATGCTTCTGAGAATTTCAAGGAAGAAACATAAAATGTAGAATATTATAACTGAAGCTAGCAGCAGTGCAAGCTTATTGTTTTCATTTCTAAAGGTAAGGTGGAAAGTAATTAACTACCAAGGTTGGAGAGTGAAATACTGAGCCTCACATCAGCCTTGTCAGTGAAGTGGTTTCTGAGTTATTATATTTTTAAGAAAATATGATGATTTGTTGAAAGGATATTTTAAAAATCCAAAACACAAGCAACTACTGTCAAATCCAAACGTCATATCAACAGAAAAGCATTTAAAAGATCAAAATATCACATTTACTTTAAGCAGCTTTGCAAGGTGTCTTGGCTCCCCAGTTTTTTTTGTCATTCAAAATATGAGCAAATTGGAGCAAATGGAAACAACCAAACTCAAATGGAATGATTCTGAAGGACATTAAACCCTATTTTTGACTGATAAACATATATGCAACGAGGCTGGGGAAGGGACTGGAGCACAAGTGGCATGAGGAGAGGCTGAGGGAGCTGGGGGTGTTCAGCCTGGAGAAGAGGAGGCTCAGGGGAGACCTTCTCACCCTCTGCAACTCCCTGACAGGAGGTTGGAGTCAGGTGGGGGTTGGTCTCTTCTCCCAGGCAACCAGCAGCAGGACAAGAGGGCACAGACCCAAGCTCTGCCAGGGGAGGGTTAGGTTGGATCTTAGGAAGATATTTTTTGCAGATGGATTGCTCAGGCATTGGGATGTGCTGCCCAGGGAGGTGGTGGATTCACCATCCCTGGAGGTTTTCAAGCTGAGACTGGATGTGGCACTTAGTGCCATGGGCTAGTGGCCATGGTAGGGTTGGACTTGATGATCTTTGAGGTCTTTCCCAACCTGGTTGATTTTATGACTCCAAAGTACAAAATATTACTATCATTCCATCATTTTATGCAGTTTTGAGTTTTCAGACTAAGTTTGACTAAAAAATTTGCAGTGCTTGAAGCTTCTGAGAAGTGAAAAAAAGGATAAACTTTCAGTCCTGCTTAAACCAACACTACATGAGCCATTTGTGTGCTAAACATATATTACCTTAATCCTAGATGGCAAAAGGAAACTGTTCCATTTGTTTTATTTATGCTGTGATATTTATCAAGAATGGTGATAATGTTATAAAACTTGAATACATGTTTTACGCTATGTTTAAAGTCCTGAAGAAGCAATGCTGCCTTTATTTATTATAATGTCTGAGAAGGATGAAAGATTTTACAATTATTTTGACCATCACACTTAATTGAAATGAGAATGTGTAAATTTTCTCTAAGAGTAAAACAGATGGAGGTACTATAATATAGCTGCAATTTAGTCTGTGTTAATTCCTCTTTATAAGCCTGAATCTCCACCTCATTACCTAACATTAATGAATTCATGCCACACAAGGTTCAGCTAAGGGAAACAATAAAGAAATAAATGCACAAACTAAAAGAGCAATGAAATTATCATCTGAAGAAAAAACTTACATGATTCTCCATGCCAGTAAAGGTAGAGGAATAATTGGTTCTACGGATCACTGCTCCTGCTGTGATGTATCAGAAATCACTGGATCAATCTCATACACACACATCCCTGGAGGGAGCGTGACTAGGAGAACAATTGCTTTCCTGAAGAAAACACCAAAAAAGCAACCCTTGAGAACATTTGTCTCATTGGTAGTTTCATAAGTTATGTCTTCAAAACACATGGATTATTATCTTTCATTTTAGACTACATTCAGCTGTTTTGTTACTGTGTCAAGTCTATTAAAATCTGTTAATTTACATAGAATCATAGAATTTAAGGGTTGGAATGGACCTTACAGATCATCTAGTCCCAACCCTTCCTGTCATGGGGAGGGACAGCTCCTCACTAGATCAGGTTGCTCAAGGCTTCATCCAGCCCAGCCTTGAACACTGCCAGGGTTGGGCAACCTGTGCCAGTGTCTCACCACCCTTAGAGTAAAAAAACCTTTTTCTAATATCTAACCTAAACTTCCCCTCCCTCAATTTGAACCCATTACCCCTTGTCTTGTCACTGCAGCTCCTAACACAGAGTTCCTCTCTGGCTCCTTGTAGGCCCTTCAGATATTGGGTTGCTCTGAGGTCTCCACACAACCTTCTCTTCTCCAGGCTCAACAGCTCCAACTCCCTCAGCCTGTCCTCACAGGGAGATGTTCCAGTCCTCTTAGCAACTTTGTGGTCTCCTCTGACCTTGCTCCAACAATTCCATGTCCTTCTTGTCTTGAGGACACCAGAATTGCTCAGGCCATAGTTATGGTGGGTACTAAAGCCTGAAAATATTTTAAACACAAGCAGAGGGTGCAAAACATTCTATGTGGGTGGGGGCTGATTTTGGAGATTACTGTCTTCTCTTAATTTCACTGAAGATAGTCACCTTCTGATTCAGGCACTAAGTTACATACTGAAGTTAAAATGGTAAATCCAGGCTTGGCCTTAACTTAGATGCTAAATGCGAAGGCTGTTAATACGAACTCATATCCCAAGCCCACTGGAATGTGTCTGGGTTTGCATGTGGGAATACGATGCTTTAGCTCCTAAGGAAAACTGGAACTGACAATGACTCTGCAAGTGTTGTTCATCATCACTGCACAGTATTGACAAATATTGCTTCCTTCAGCAGAGCCATTACCTTCTACCTTACAGAGCACACTCAGAAACACTGGGCTGACAGAAACCTCTTTGGTCTTCTAGAGTTACAAGATTTGCATTGAGAATGCCTGACTGTAATTTGTTCTTGCAAATCTCAGGTCTCTTAGGAACTGGTTCCACGTGCCTGCAGATAGAAAAAGAAATAGCAGAGAAGAAGCAGAAGGAGCTAGTTTTCACTAAAAGTCAGGGCGAGATGCTCACTCCATTTCACAACTCTTCCATGAAATGGAGGAAAGAGTTTTTATTTATAAGTAATTTGAGAAGCTGAACATGAGCCAGCAGTGTGCTCAGATGGCCAAGAAGGCCAATGGCATCCTGGGCTGGAGCAGGAACAGTGTGGTCAGCAGGACCAGGAGGTGATTCTGCCCCTGCACTCGGTGCTGCTGAGGCCACAGCTTGAATCCTGTGCTCAGTTCTGGCCCCTCAGCTCAGGAGGGACATTGAGGGGCTGGAGCAGGTCCAGAGCAGAGCAACGAGGCTGGGGAAGGGACTGGAGCACAAGTGGCATGAGGAGAGGCTGAGGGAGCTGGGGGTGTTCAGCCTGGAGAAGAGGAGGCTCAGGGGAGACCTTCTCACCCTCTGCAACTCCCTGACAGGAGGTTGGAGGGGGTTGGTCTCTTCTCCCAGGCAACCAGCAGCAGGACAAGAGGGCACAGACTCAAGCTCTGCCAGGGGAGGGTTAGGTTGGATCTTAGGAAGAGATTTTTTGCAGAGGGAGTGCTCAGGCATTGGAATGTGCTGCCCAGGGAGGTGGTGGATTCCCCATCCCTGGAGGTTTTCAAGCTGAGACTGGATGTGGCACTTAGTGCCATGGTCTAGTGACCACGGTAGGGTTGGACTTGATGATCTTGGAGGTCTTTTCCAACCTGGTTGATTCTATGATTCTATGAGAAAGGAGGCTGAGAACTTTCTTGCAATAGCCATTTAGTCAAAGCAACAGAATGCAAGTAAGTCTTTCATACTCATGAAGACTTTGAAAGACCAGTGACTAACTCATTAGCAAATTGTGCCACTTTTGTGGCTTTGTGTTAGACTTTTCTTTCTAGAGGTGTAAAACAACATCAAAAGTATTAGCTGAGGCTGTGATTTACACTTTTGTTGCACTCTTCTCTTCTTATGTCCCAATGGGAACCCCATGCAATGTGCCGATATCTATCAGCTAAACACAAATTTAACAGTGTGACCTCCAGGTTCCATAAATATCTCTACATTCAAAAGAGCCTGGAAAGGTTGTTTAAGATGTAAATTACACATCTTCAGACCATTTTAACATAAAGTTAAAAATAGACCCAATAGTGTCACAACTGAGAAGCTGAAAGGATTTCCCAGGTCTTTGTTGTACTTTGGTTTATTTTGTGCAAGAATTGTGTACCATGTAAGTGCAGTAAAGACTGGCAGTAAAAGCTATTGCTCTATTTAAAATCTGGCAATTAGTGCAACAAGTGATTTTTGGTTTGTTTTTAACAAGCACATGATAAACAAGGGAGCAATGAAAGAGGTTCGTGAGATAGAAGGCACGGGCTAAAGTGAATGATCAGTCAAGGCTGTCAAAATTTTATGTAGTATGTTTCTATTTGGCTGCTGCTATTTATGTTCCAACTCAGGAATAAAGGGGATTTCTCTCTCCACCTCTGCTAAGCTAGAGCACAACATACAGATGGTTATACTGCCCCATGTTGAACAGCTGCACAGCAAAACCAAGAGTTGATTTTTTGCTATATCATTCATTTGAATGTAGAAAACATCTTTATCTCTCTAGCAGTAAAGTCACCCTTTTTTCCTCCCCATTCACTCAGGTCTGTGCCAGTTATTCCATATGAAGGTCAGAATGCATTTTAAATTCATTGCTGTCACACACAGATACCTGAGGCACTACAGTAGTCCCATGATCTTATAAGGTGGGCACAGGAACATGCCACAGGCCAATGTGGTTTGAGAGAGGAGTGGTTGCCTTTTAGCTCCTCAATAGTATCTTTTTCTGATTTACATGCAGCTCTTGTACACACTTT
>NW_008689998.1:0-31297 GCF_000695815.1 Acanthisitta chloris | reverse complement strand
ATATATATATGGTAAAAATCTGATTGGTGTGAGTTATTTATTCTCTGCCTAGAAGAGGATAGGGAGGCAGAGGGGATGAGCTAAGAACATGCTTATGTCTTGCCATTCATTTGATTTTTTTCTCATCATGAATATGTTCTTTCCTTATGACCCCTGCAAAATGGCATTACCATTCGATGGTAAATGAACAGAACTCTCTAAAAATATAACACTTTAACAAATTGTTTAGCAATGACTGCATGCAGCCAGCAGGAAAAAAAACACTGACGAGGATGACAGGATTTCAATACAGAATGTGAAAGTATTAAAATAATCTGAGGATTGACTGGAAAAGAAAAGCCTGATTAAATTTTCTTGATAGCTTCTGAGGCAGAAAAGAAACCAGACGTGTCTGTGTCTATATTTATTACTGGAACCTCTGTTCATTCTTCTTGGCTACTGTAATAGAGGGGGGATATTATCTCCTCTTGGGAACTGAGAGGCTCAGCCTGGAAGATATTGTCACTGTTCTGCCATTGAGCCTAAATTTCTGTTTTTAAGAGAATGTTCTCAACCTTTGCCCCAAATTGAAAATAAACTTGCCAGGTATTTTCCCCCTTCTTTGCAGGGATTAAAAGCACTGAAGTACCATAAAAAAGGTAGTTTTTAATGTCCTAAAGTTTATGCCAAACAATGTTAAGGGAGATCGAGGGGTGTCTAAACCTGATTCCTAGAAGAAAAAGAAGTGGAAGCATTCAGATTAGCATCTGTGTTATCTTTTTATTTGGATTAGAATGCTCTTTTTAAGGTTCATCTATCACTATTTTGCATCAAACATAGTTTAACAGCTATTTCAAATTTTGTCTCCTAATATGTAATGTTCTTTTTCCTTTCACTTTTATGGTTTCAACAAACCTTTGACACTAGCCAAAACTGAATGAATAGAGGATGGATGAGACAGTAAATCTTAAATTTCAGCTTTAGCTTTTACTGAAGGGGATGGTAAAGAAAATGGGAAAGGCAGTAAATGATCTAGATAACTGTTAGGATATCTGCTAAAATATTTTGTTTTCTATGGAATAAAACTAAAGTAGCCACATAGGGTAGGTCTCCATTCTCTTACCTTTAGGCATGTACACTGTGGGTTACTAGTTTGAGGCTGATGCTCTGCATCTAGTGCATATTAGATATCGACTTTGCTTGTCATTTTTACCAATCTGAAAGTAAAAGCCTTTACTAAACATAAGTGTAAGGCTATTCCAAGTAAGACTCAACTAGTAACAAGTCAACACACTTGTAGACATACTCTTTACATGATAAAAAGAACTTGCAGTACCTAACTGAGACACAGAATCACAGAATCATCAAAGTTGGAGAAGACATCTAAGATCATTGTGTCCAGCCACTGACCTGCCACTGCTGGAACCCCTAAACCAGATCCTTCAGTGAATTTCAAATTGCTCAGGACTCTGTCAGCAGCTTAAAACCAGTGCCATGTTATTCTCACTATAGTGGAAACTAAACCCATGTCTATATTAACATTTTTTACATTATGGCTATACCAGTTAGGGGATATGATGCTTAGTGACATTTTTATAGTGACAAAACCAGCAACATAAGCAACTATATTCACAGCTTCAATTTTTATGCATGTAGTCAGCATAAACTGCATGGGCAAAATATCACTTTTGCTGTTAAGAGATGCATCTCTGCAAGGAGGAATTTCTAATTCATAGAGATGCTCCTTTTAACAGGGGCAAGAGCTAAGTGAGGAAGATGATAATGCTTTCTCTAAAATGCAGTTTGTCATGATTGCTTTGTCCTAGATTTGGCCACCTTAAAATATTCAGTGTAATCTTGTTTGATTCCTCCTTGTTGAAGCCAAACAGGGCAAAACAAGAGATATTGGCAGGTCTGGGAAGCAATGTAAATAAAAAACACAAGGAAGAATATCCTTCTGGAAAAGTTCTGCAGCAAAGTGTTCAATTTATTAACTGCTTCTTAAAAGAAAGCATGTAATGCTGAAAAGAAAAAAGGAAAGTAGCAGTATGCTTCTGGGGGAAAAAAAATCCAGAAGTTTTCTGATTTTTGCTCCTAATGCTGAGTTAGTCTCATGGTTTCAAAAGTGGCTGTAATTTAATTATGGTATGATTGAATTTATGGGGTGGTAGGTTTTTAAATTTTTAAAATGTAGCAATCCACTAAATGCTGAATAAAGTGGATAGAGTCATCTCTGATCTTTTCAGTTGGTATTTTTGGTTATGATAAGAAGATGCTCAATGTGCTGGGACTGTTCTCTAACACAGAAGACAATTGCATAGAGCTTTTTTTGTACAAAGCCACTTCTTTGTACTTTGTTACTCTATGAAGCAAAGGGCAGCAAAAAACCTGCCAGCTGGATGTGATCTCCAACTCTGGGTGCCCTCAACACAAGAAGGACATGGAACTGTTGGAGCAAGGCCAGAGGAGACCATGAAGTTGCTCAGAGCACTGGAGCATCTCCCTGTGAGCACAGGCTGAGGGAGTTGGGGCTGTTGAGCCTGGAGAAGAGAAGGTTGTGTGGAGAGCTCAGAGCACCTTGCAGGAGCTGAAGGGGCTCCAGGGAAGCTGCAGAGGGATCTGTGTTAGGAGCTGCAGGGACAGCACAAGGGGCAATGGGCACAAATTGAAGGAGGGAAATTGAGGTTGGATGTTAGGCAGAAGTTTTGCCTGTTCTGGTGGTGAGACCCTGTCCCAGGGTGCCCAGGGAGGCTGTGGCTGCCCCAACCCTGGCAGTGTTCACAGCCAGGTTGGCTGAGCCTTGAGCAACCTGCTCTGGTGGGAGGTGTCCCTGCCCAGGGCAGGGCTTGGGGCTGGATGATCTTTAATGTCCATTGCAACCCCTAAAATTCTGTGGTTCTATGATTTGTCCCTTTAGCCATGTGTTCAGTGCTTACTGGCTTGAGCCAAGACTGTGTCAGGGAACATGTTCAAATGGCATAGCCATTTGGGTACCAATATTCAGCAATGAGCTCATTACTTTTTACCACCTACCATTTTTAAAATATATATTACTGTCATGAGAAGGATTAGATGATTCTGGGCTTGAAGATCTTGCAAAGAGTGATAATGATAACTCTTTCATACTTTTACAGTCAATAACACCTGAAGAGCTAAGGAAAGTTATGTGCCTATATGGACAATATACATGTGATCTTCCTCATAGTCCCAAGTGTGTAGAATTTCAGGACTTTTTTCTTCAAAGCATTGGATGTGAGAGAGCTACTTTTATGTAAATCCCAGAGAGTGCACTATGAAATCACACAATACTGTGACACAGAAGTTTACTAAACAGAAGTATTAAAGCAATTGCAGGTGAATAGTATATGATCTGTGCTATGCACTTGAGCTCAGCACTTTGCCAACATGCTAAGGAAATTTAATGCCTTTTGGGCAAAATGCCATGGAAATCTTAGCAATTGAAATTATCATATTTTCAGTTTCATGTCTCACCAACAAACAGAACCAAATAACTTTCATACATGTGAAACAGCAATTATATTTTTCTGTTGACAAGATATTGTCTTCCTTTCTCTTTCCTATAGCATCCCTGTGTTTTCTCTGAAAGCCTGACTGATTCCTTCTCTGCATAACTTTTGAGTTCTGGATGATGTTATAATGGGATATCTTTGCTTTGGTAATATCTTCTCGCAAATAGACTTCAGTATTTCTGAAATAGTTTGTGTACAAGCTCTATCTGCTTTAAGGCCAATATATTAGGGGGCTGACCATATGGGACTTTTAGGTGAAAACCCCTTATGACAGAGGATTAAATACAGCTTGTGAAAATCTGAGATAGCTTTGGAAATCTCTGTGAGTGTCTGACATTTGAGCACTGGAAAAAAAAACATATGGGAGAGAAGAACAGGACATAGATACTGACATATAAATTGTAGAGACTCATTAAGACACAGGGAAAATGGAAGAGCTAGTGAACAAGTTTCATACTGAAAAATGGGTAAGAAGAGAGGAAGGTGAATTGAATTTTGGATTGTCATTGGAATTGATTTTTAGATGGTCATGAATAACATGACCATCCCAAGTCTAAACAGAAGATCTGAGATGGAAGGAAGCTGTTACTCAAATGACATGCCATGATTTAGAGAAGAATCACTGACAACCTTGGAGAATGTACAAAAAGTACTGGGAAAGGAGAAGGGTGAGACATCAAAGTCAAGGATGGCACAGATGTGCACATTTCTTATCCTACTAAATAGAGATTGACAGAGCTTCAGACTTCCCTGTGTGCATCACACCTGTCAAATGTGCATGAAAATGCTAAACAACAGACAGGACAATTAATTCCCTCACTGGGGTTCGAGAGAGCATGGACAAGCTTCTTGGGGCATGGAAATAGGAGTGAATAGCACTACATTCAGCACCTACACACCCCAAGCTACTGCTTAAATCTTCCCTAAGAAATTAAGGGCAGGTGTGAATCTGCATTTGGCTGCCCTCACGACAGTATCTTTCAGGGAGAGGTCAATGACATGTGTAACTACCTGCTGGCCACTTATTCCTCCATCCAACGAGGCTGAGCTTTTCCTATAAACTCACAGCTCGGAGGGGTACAGTTGATTGGCTTTCCTTCTGTTCAGTTCCTCTTCTTTGATTTACAGCAATCTCCCACACCCTTTTCACAGGTCCTTTGCAAACTTCACCGATAAGGGATTTCTCTGTGTCCAATTAGCAAGGCTAGTGTATCAGGTTGGAACTAGATAATTAAAAGAATGGAAAGACACAGAGTGACCTTGGTTCACAAACCTCCATGGGCAATTTATAAAACTTTAAAGATTTCAAGGGAAGGTATTAAATATTATTATTTTATATCTTGTTCATCAGAAACAGGGCAGTTGTTCTTATGCAGCTTCAAGGTCTCTCTGAAATCCAGAAAAAAGGTGAATTTCTTTAATTTCTTTATTCCTCGCCTCAACTGTCCTTTTGATAATTATACATTTCTAGGACAAAACCTACACTTTTCAGATTTCCAAGTAAGGGGTTGCCTTGACTGTACTTTATTTAAAGACATATTATTTGTTTTGATGGGACAGGATGAGTGGCACCATCCTTTTGGTAAATCCAGAGCATGGAAACCACAAAAAGGAGAAAATCACATGCTTCATCTTATCTTGCCTGCTCTCACAGATTTTGTTTAGAAGGAGCAAGGGAGAGAGACACTAAATGTATGTTGTGGTTTAACCTCAGCTAGAAACCAAGAACTTTGCAGCCACTCACACACTCCCCCACAGGTGGGATGGGGAAGAGAATCAGAAGAGTAAAAGCTGGAAAAACTCATGGGTTGAGATAAAGACAGTTTAATAGAGAAAGCAAAAGCTGCACACACAAGCAAAGCAAAACAAGGAATTAATTCACTGCTCCCCATGGGCAGGAGGTGTTCAGCACCTCCAGGAGAGCAGGGAAAATCACAGGGAATGGTTCCTTGGGAAGACAAACACCATCACTCCAAACATCTCCCCTTACTCCTTCTTCCTCCCACCTTATACCCTGAGCATGATACGCTAAGGTATGGAATGTCCCTTTGGTCAGGTTGGGTCACCTGTCCCAGCTGTGTCTCCTCCCAATCTCCCATTCACTCCCAACTCCCTTCCCAGTGTGGCAGTGAGGAAAGCAGCAAAGGCCTTGGCTCTGTGTGAGCTCTGCTCAGCAACAACAAACACATCTCTGCATTACCAACCCTGTGCTCTGCACAAATCCTAAACATAGCTCCATACTAGAAACTCTGAAGAAAGTTAACTCTACTTCAACCCAAACCAGCACAATGGGTTTAGTACATGTTTGGCTCTTCCATTTCTGCAATTTCAATAATGGCATCTTTGTGCCTTCAGCAAAGAACGAGGGATGACTACATGAGGTGCCCAAAAGTGATGGTGGAGGTGTAACTTACAGACTGGAAAGTGCCCTTACCTAGCTGTAACCACCTAAATGACAAAGATGTGATTCAGTTGCTAGGTTTAGTGATGGCTGAAAAAAGGAGATGCAGAGTTATCCAGAGCTATCTTATAGAATCATTGAATCCTCAGGGTTGGAGGAGACCTTGAAAAGATCATCAAGTCCAACCATTAACCTGTCACTGCTGTAACACCTAAACCCTCAACCATATCTTCCAGTTCCAGATGCCTCTTTCAGGGATGGTGACTCCACCACCTCCCTGGGCAATCTATTGCACTGCCTGAACCTCCTAATAGGGAAAACATTTCTCCTAATCTGTAATCTGACTCTTCCCTGACCCAGGGGGACATGGTCTCCAGGTCCCATGAGGACAACCCTGAGCTGCCTCTTCTCAAAGCTAACAAAACCCTATTCCCTCAGATCTTCCTCATACAACGTGTTCTAGACCTTTTCTGCCCTCGTTGCCCTTGGCTGGATTCATTCCAGTGCCTCAATGGCCTTTTTGCAGTGAGGGGCTCAAAACTGAACACAGAACTCGAGGTGTGACCTCACCAGTGCCAAGGACTCACAGCAAAAAGACCTTCTAGATGTGCCCTTCTCTCTGCCTGGCTGCTTGTCTCTCTTTGAATTATAACTGTAACCCAGATGGTTGTCTTAGACTAGATGCTTAATTTTTATTTAGTTGTCCAAAGTTAGTGAAGATAAAATCCACCAGAAAACTAGGCTGGTATTCCACTGTGTTTGCATACAAGTTCCAAGAGATATTTTGAATAATGGAGTAATGGCAAATTGTCTTATAGTCAAGAGTTTGATCTTTTGTGACAAATTGAAAAGAAATAAGCACCTAGCTAATAAGAGTAATCTCTTGTTATCAGATGTGTAGGTCAATGGATGCCAAAGAGTGAAGGAATATACTTAGTATGGAAGATACATTCTTGGCTTTTAGATGCCTTAAATATCTGTTGGTATTGGATTATTCAGTCTCTGCTTGTGTGTCAATTTGATTCCAGGTATCAGGTTGTGCTGTATTTTCTAAGCTAACTCATTTTTCTTTCCTTTGTTTGTGTGTCTCTCCTGTATGGATGTGAATTTTCATGTGTGTCTGTGTTCACCACATGAAATCTGCTCAAAAAAATCAAATCTAGCTCTATGGCATGAGAACAGAGAAGCATTTCTTCTCAAAAAAACCAATCAAATGACCAGTCTCTGGAATTTTACTCACGAACAGTTCATTATATGAAGGTCTTCCCCTCTCAGCTGTAGAGGAATGGAATATATATGCACTTCCAGATAAAGCACTGAACTCACAAAATTAAATACTTTTAGCCTCTTAATTCTTTACAAATGACCCTGAAAATAAGTAGGGTGCTATACTGTGATTTCAAAAATCAGCATTAAAATATTACTGGCTCTGTTTCAATGTCCCCATGGGTACATATCTAGAGGCTGAGGCCAAAAGATTTTTTCAAATAGTTTTTCTCAAAATATTTCAACAGAGAACCCTGTCATCATTAAAATGGCAAGTTTCACTGCTCAGAAATAAGGAGCATTTCCAGTGACGTGTCTCACTTCTGGGGTTTTGTTTTCTCCATGTCTGATGTGCTTTTTCAAACTTGTTTACTTCCAGGCCATATTGCAAGGCTTGGACAGCAGGATTTTGTTATGGTGTGCAGACATAGCATGCAGCTCAGATTTTTTTTTAGCATTAGAGTATTACTCTACTACTAGACAAAAGTAGCCACTGATTTCTTACAAGCAATGAAGTATCAACATTTTACTGGTAGGCACTGTTTAGGGCTCCACTTAAAACATAATGACAGGTGTAAAAATGTGCCCTTAAAATTATTGCTGCTCCTAAATCTTCCCTATAGCTTTCAAATTTCCTTCCCTCTAGGTTAGCACCTTTTATTTTACTGTCTCCCTCTCTCCATGCAGTTTTTTTTCCTGCTTTTGAAATAAACCTTCCCATTTACAATCTGTCCATTATCTGTGCTAAATTATTAAACCCCATCACAATTAAGTCGTTCTAGTGTCTTGAGAATTTATTAGCTAGGAATTAACCCTTTGTTCACACCTTTCCTATCTAGGCTACAGTCCCCAGAGATTTCCTTCACAGATCTTGTTATTTCATAATGCTAATTGGTGCCAGTGGAGGATATTTAAATGCCAAGCTATTTTCAGCTGATCTACAGCTATTTCGCTAATGAACTTGTACCATGAGCAGAATAAAGCTGGAGCTCTGGCAGAAATGTATGTTTTTGGATTTCTCACAAATGCTTCTGTTCAATTGGCAAAAGGGTACACTTACTGCTAGAATGCATGAACAAATTTCAGCTGGCCAATCAACATCTGTTAGAGAGATAAATGTGAGCCAAAAATTCTTGTTCTAACACTCACCATTTGGCCCAGAAAAGATGATTATTTAAACTTTTCATGGCTAGGTCCCAAAAGCAGCCTCAGAACCAGCTAACCCAGCTACCAGAAAGATAGGCCATATTCCATATCCTGGAATATTTGTGCAGAGGCTTGGTTTGCTTTTAGTTCTGACTTTCTGTATCTTTGGCATTTTTAAACCTGTATTCTCATTTGCACTACAGTAGCACTTTGAAGAGTTAATAAATTGAATTGTGGCCATTGCAAATTCTATTTAACTGAATATGCAAGTAGATTCTTTAGTGACATTTGGGTCTAGCTCTTTGTAGGAGCTATGCATATGAACAGTCTGATAATAAAGGTTCTGACAAAAGGTAGGGTTTGAATTAATTATACAATTTTCAGGGGAGATATCGATTTCCACAATCATGTTAAAAATATTAACATTTCAGAAGTAAAGCTCAAATCTGATAAAATGTCTTTTTCAATACTCTTCCTTTTGTGACCATTTAAAAACTTTCCCATTTCATGACAAATGCTTATATCACAATCCTGGCACTTTCTGAGGATACAACTTGGATGTTCTGAGCTGTTCCCCTATAAACTTTTTCATTTCCTGAGCCTCTCATATTGGAACAATAGGTTGGAGGTTGAGCTGCTTTTTCATGAACAAACCAAGAAAGAGAAACATTTCCTTTGGGAGACACTGCACTGCCTGCAGTATTCTGTCCTGCAAACTACATTCAATTATCTTTGAAGGTTATCACTAATATTCTGCTGCATATCAAGAGGTGTCACTGTTGAGCAGTAAAAGACTTCCTTTTTGCTGAGTGAATTGCCCTTGTGAGGTTTAATTTTAGCTTTTTTCTTGCAGCTGTGGGAAATGGTCTCCAATCCAATGGCCTGTTAACAACTTCACTTACTGCAGAAAGCATCCATAGAACACATTGTCCTGGTTACAGAGGTCAAGGGGAGAAAACATCTGAGGTCATGCTCTATTCTAACATCAACATGGAGATAATTTTATTGAGCCAAACAAACACATATATCTCACCTTCTTCATCTTCCCTGAGAGCACAGGCTGAGGGAGTTGGGGCTGTTGAGCCTGGAGAAGAGAAGGTTGTGTGGAGAGCTCAGAGCACCTTGCAGGAGCTGAAGGGGCTCCAGGGAAGCTGCAGAGGGATCTGTGTTAGGAGCTGCAGGGACAGCACAAGGGGCAATGGGCACAAACTGAAGGAGGGAAAGATTGGGTTAGATATTAGAAAATAGTTTTGCCCTGTTGTGGTGGTGAGACCCTGTCCCAGGGTGCCCAGGGAGGCTGTGGCTGCCCCAACCCTGGCAGTGTTCACAGCCAGGTTGGATGAGCCTTGAGCAACCTGCTCTGGTGGGAGGTGTCCCTGCCCAGGGCAGGGGTTGGGGCTGGATGTTTTATAAGTTTCATTCCAACCCTTAAAATCCTATGATTCCAAGATTCTAAGAACTCATAATTTTCTGTCTCAGGAAAAGAATGGTTTGAAGGAAGACACAAAAGCATTGCAATCCAACCTCATGGATGCTAGTAGCACATACCAGGCTATGGATTAGATCCTGAACATCATATCATTTTGGTGTGGATTTGCCTTTACAGACAGATTTCCCTTCTATTCCTAGAATCTTAGCTAATACTACCCAGTTATCATGCATTTTGAGATGTCACTTCACATTTTTGTGGACAAGGAAACTTCTCCTATATTCATCATTTTGCCAACCCTTAGGTCCTACAAGATGTTTTTCACTCATCATCTTAAATTTTCTACACAGCTGATGGGAGAAAACGAAATTTGACTCAACAAGTGTATTCTTCCCCCATTCCCTGATTTGAAAAAAGAGAAAGGAATGGGAAAAATTCACCACGACAGGAAGTCCAGGATCTCAGGGCCAAAACTATGTTAAAAGCACAGATGGAATACTCAGTGCTACAGTCCTCAATGAATAGTTGTTTCTTTGACTCCTGACATCTTGCTGCAAATTCTAGTGTAATTGCAGAACACTTGCTTGTACTTCTCTTTGTTTACCTAAGGCTTAATATTTTTAAAGCTTTAATGTTACAGATAGCATCACTTTCATCTGCCATGGTGTAAATATAAAGTTTCTCATTGTTAAATTCAAATCCATATTCCTTTTTCAAGGGTTTCATTGATGTCTCTCCTAGCCTGAGGTTATTCTATACCAAGTAGCACATGTAGAAGCTTAAACAGGATGGAATAATTATTATTAATTTATTAAAATCAGCTTCTGAGAGTTCCATTCTTACTCCTCTTAGATTGACATGGAAACAAAATGAAGCATGTTTATGTGAAAGTATATTGAACCACTGATGTAAGAAAATCTTATCTTGATGGAGTGTCTTCAAAGGGAAGGAAATCTTCCTCATGGGAAAAAAGAAAAAAAAAAGGTAAAAGCTTTTTGCCTTTTAATATAGTTATGAGGAAGGACAAAGGTCAAAAGTTTTTCCTTATGTGTATACAGTTATGGAGCCACAAGTCTCTCACTAAAATTGAAGCTCAGAGCAGAAAGTCTGTGATGAAAGTACAGTTTGCTTTCAAGTGTTTGTCATCTTTTTGACATGGCACTTTGTGTCCAACTGAAGAGCTAAATAAGCCTAGAAATACTCAAAATCTTTCAGCCACAGATAAAGGCATACATATCTCCCTGTGAGGAAAACTTACTCCTATTGATCTTGCAAGGTCTGGTCAAACTGTAAGATGAATACTCTCAGAGCTAAAAGGTAACAGTGTGAGAGAGTGTTCTGACCCCTTCATGGCATTGTGGCCCCTGATATGGCAGGGGATTTCATGGCATGCTGACCCTGGAACCTGGAAAAACACTGGCAGAGGGAGAAGTCAGTGTTTCAGGGCATTGTTGCCCTGTTTTATGAAGGGGAATCAAGTCAGACTATTTCCATTAAAAGATTTCAATTCTGGTTTGGTTCTAGGAAGGTTTAGCCTCTGCACATTTTGTACTAGTTAGAGGCAAATGGCAGGAGATTTTTCAGGATGTCTTTCACCCCTCTACCCCACTTATTTATTAAAAATGTCTGTCTCTTCTCACTGGTGAGATATGCCATATGAACTCAAGCCCAGGACTGTGAGAGGTCTCCCCAGACACCCCTACCACCAGTTTTGTGTCAGAGATTTTCACTGAGTTACTTGGATGGCAATTGCAGGAGCTCCACTCTCTGTGGTAACTTGGTTCCTTGGACCTCTTTTGGGAGACAAGGCATTCAGCTACCACTTCCACAGCAGTTTCTCTTTTGAGTGTGTAGGCTGACGTGGCCAGCCTGATTCTCAACACAGCTCTCTGTCCTGCAAACCCAGAGAGGCTGGCAGCTTTAACCAGCTCCTCTGTCCTGTCTCTTTGGGGCTGGAGCCATGTGGATTTTCCCTGCAGCAAAGGAAGAGAGGTTTTTTTCAGAGTTTTCCTAGTTTTCCTTGAGAAACGGAGACCTTCTCACACTGCAAAATTTGTAAACTTCAGTAGAGACAGATGAAGCTTTGATACAAGCTTATTAATGCCACTAATTAGATCCCAGGACCATTTCCTATGCCATGATATATATCTCTGCTTAGCCCTGAGTTTTCATGTGATCCAGGACCCTGGGAAACAGAGGGCCATATCACTGAAGAGAGCTTGCCTGCCCTTGGTCCATTTTTATCAATAGACTAGGGTCAATGCACTGATCCTGTTTCTCCCACTGGAGTCTGCATTAGTAATAAGTCAAGCATCATTAGCATATCTTCAAAGATGTTTGGGAGTATTTAAATTTCATTTTGCATGAAGTGACAGCTTCTCTGAAATTACTCTTGTAAAGGAGACTGTTGTATCATACAGGAGTGGAACAAAGGAGAAACTCTGAAAAATAAGAAATCATGTAAGTCAAGATATTCGTAAGTACATATCAAATATCAAACTCCTGAATGCAGAGATCATAGAATCATAGAATTTTAGGGGTTGGAATGGAGCTCAGAGCTCACCCAGCCCCAAGCCCTGCCCTGGGCAGGGACACCTCCCACCAGAGCAGGTTGCTCAAGGCTCATCCAACCTGGCTGTGAACACTGCCAGGGTTGGGGCAGCCACAGCCTCCCTGGGCACCCTGGGACAGGGTCTCACCACCAGAACAGGGAAACACTTTTTCCTAATATCTAACCTAAACTTCCCCTCCTTCAGTTTGAACCCATTACCCCTTGTCCTATCACTGCAGTTCCTAACACAGAGTCCCTCTCTGGCTCCTTGTAGCCCCTTCAGATATTGAAAAGTTGCTCTGAGCTCTCCACACAACCTTCTCTTCTCCAGGCTCAACAGCCCCAACTTCCTCAGTTTTTAATGGTTACTCTGAATAGAGTATGGCAACATGTACCACTGATAGTGTCAAGATACTAGAAATGTAGATATTTAATTTAGTATTGGTTGCAAAAACAGGGGAGATGCCTTACACATCCTCAGAAATTATTCTCTTTCATCAAAATAACACAGAACCTCAGCCAAAAGTAGAAAGTTCTTTACCTGTGAATGAAAAAGAAATGATTGATTGAAAATATAACTGATGTCTTTGCACTGATCCTGGCATGGACATAGGAAAAAAGCAACCCTGTTCTTCCTTGGGTAAAGAAAAATTGGACTTATTTCTGAGAATATCTACTACAATCCCTTCATTGTGATTCCTTTATAAAAGTTCAGGGGAAAGTTTGAGTGCATTTTTTGCTTCTGCTTCTTTTATTTTTTCCAGTCCAGTAATTTTATTTTCATTTATTTTTCTTCTAATTAGGAGAAGGATTGTTCTCCTCCCTTCCACTAGGTCTTTGAAAGAGCTAAGAAAAAGCCTGTTTATTTCTGTTGTGCTAATCCCTTTTTCATATGGTTGTGCACAATGCCTAAAATGATGAGAGCATCTGCATGTGGTCTCTGAATATATTTATTTTGACAAGCTCTCAAGAGACAAAACATGGAAATTACCATACTCTACTTTCTTATCTGTGATGAGTTTCCAATTCCAATCCACTTCTGCATCCAGCATCAACTCTTCATTTCCAGTGGTAAAACTTCAGAGGTTATATTTATGCATTTTGTAATGAACCAAAAGTTCTCTTCTTGCTTCCCTAGGTCTCATGTTTGAGGGAAGGGTTCAATCACACAACTGTAGTCTGGGAGGGTTCCCAAGGGCACCTTGAGTGAAGAGCTGAGAACCTTTTCCTGCCTGGATGTATTACTTTAGACACAAGACTATGAATTAAACAGAGTTTTAGCTGACAGTGAGTTGCTCTGTGTTTAGTTTAGTGGGAGTAAAGGAGAAGAGAAAATGGTTTGTTTCAATCGATGTTCTCATGGGGAAAAAGCCAAAATCCAAGCATGAAAGCAGAGGGCCCTAGAGGGCAGTATCTGTTTCTACCTTGGAGAGAAACTAAGGGTCTTGAAAATTACTCTTTCTTGCATAGAGGTTTATGGTAAGGCAAATTCCAACAGGAATTTCCAGCAGGCTGAGTGCATGCACATACTGATACTGAGTTGTTTTGACAGAATTTATGAAGCTGTAACATGTAAATTCCTCATTTACCACAGTCCTGAAATGCCAGCAGGATCTACTTGTTGAGGGGTTCCCAAATGCCTTCATGAACTAGTGTAGAAAACTAGTTGGAGTAGCCTTCAAGAATTTTCCCCCACTTAAAGACCAGCTAAGAGTTATTGTATGTCATCTAAAAACCTCACAGGGAGATTGTCCAATTTCCAGGAGAAAAAAATATCTGACTGAATAGAAATGATGTTTAAATATTTTTCTATAGTATGAGAAATGTGGGGTGAATAGCCAAACAATAATATAGACTCTGGGGATGTGAATGTGGAGTGAAGCAAAACTATGGATTTGCACCATAACACTAAGTACTTGCACTTGACAGATAATAGAAAAGGACTTTGCTCTACAGCAAAAATGGATCTGAGAGTTATCTGTTTGGGGCTAATCTACTTGCTAATTAGTGTACTATGCTTGTTTAGAGTGATTTTCTTAAAAATCTTCTCAACATGATTAACATCATGATTAATAGGTTCTCCATGAGTCTCCTCTGTACTCTACTCCAGGTTTGCAAGGCAATGTCAGTCACCCAGTAAGAGTGAGCAAACATAGTGCCACAGTGTCATCTTTCTTTGTCTTCTCTTCTTTTCTTAAGACATGGTGTATCTTTTTTATTTTTTTGTTGTCTATGGAGAGTTCAAATTCTATCATCAAGTTGTCCTTTTCATAAGTATAATCCTGGTGTGATTCTGGTGAAATAAGTGGATATATACTATTCTTACTGAGATCTAACTCTGAATTTTGACATCCTCTTAATATAAGACACCTAGTGACTCTGAATGATTGTATGAACCAGAAGACTCCCCTTCCCCATGATATCATTCTAAGGCTACATTTCATCCCTGTGTAAGAAACACTGGACAGGAAACAGGAATGCATCCAGAAAAAGCAACACTGAAGTAGCACATCTGCAGTCAAATGTTTTGCATTCTTAACACTTCCTTATCGTGTGCAAACACTTCAAGAAAACACTTTAAAAGTATACCCAGTTGAGTAGGAATAGCAACATTTGATAATAACAGAGAATATTGCCTCGGAGCTCTTGAAGTCATTTATCAGCAATGAGAATATTGTCCTTCTGCTGCAGAGAATAAAGTCAAACTGTTGAGTGAGCAAGTGATCTGCCCTGGAGCACGTGCAAGGGAACAGTAAGACAGAAATGCTATTAAAAAGTGTTTCCTGGGATATGCTGATACACCCTCTTCTCATTCTGAGATGCCAACCAACTTTGTGTCTGCTTTTGTGGGAAAGGGAGGAAACAAAGCACAGAATGTGTCTTCACATGAGATAACTGGAAAAACACATGCTTAGCTTTTTTGAAAGCCTAAATTTGACATTGAAACAAAACAAGTATGTCCAACTCCTAAAATGACTGTGTGACTTGTTCTTCCTCTTTTGGTAATTTAAATGGGACTATCCAGATGTGTAGAAGAGAATAAAAACTAGAGAAGACTGAAAAGCAACAGAATTTTGTTGAACCAGAAGAAAAATCACTGGAACATGAAAGAGTATTTATAGAGTGAGTAGCTGTAAAGAATAACAAGTATACTCACAATTCCAGGCTAGTCTGAACTGGAACCATAAATTGGTAGAGGGAAGTTCAGACTGTTTTAAGTAGAATCACTTACACTCTGTGGATCACTTTTTCATTGCTGAAGTGTTTGGTTCCCAAAATATTTTCATTTTATTTACTAGTTTTCAAAAACTTCAGTATCAGGTGTAGAAGCTACTATGTGATGAACAGTTCAGTGTACCTACAATGTTCATTTTTCTTGGTCTCTGCTTGAAAAATATTATCTCAGAAAAACTGTCTTGGTGTCACACATTGCTGTGCTACATGCAGTGTGTGTTTCATGGATCCCTCTGGCTCTTCAGTGTAATCAAATGAGCAAAGGAACAGTTACTGCCCACAGAGAATTATTGTATTTTGAGGTGTTTCACCAGCTGCACAGTCACTGCGTTTTATTTTCTCTTCTTTTTTTGTAAATGGGGCACAAAATGCTAAGTTCTTTATGTTATGGCATGGTAAAATGTCATATTTGAAAGAACAATGTAAGAGTGGCTTTGAGTTATAGAATGGTAAGAGAAACCAGAAAGAAAACCTCATACTTACAGAAGTAATTTTTTACCTGCTCTGTGTTCTCTAAGGAAAAAGAAATTTCCTTTGAGCTGAGACCTTGTAGCTTACTTCAGCTTGAGGTGAATTGGTTCAGCTGCTCAGAGGGTGGAGGAGCTCCAAAATGGGTTTATAATGAAAAAGTTGGTAGGTCCTTAACTTCGTCAGTGCACATAGACACTTCCAAAGGAAGGAAGAAGGAATTTGAAAGATTTTTTTGGGAAGCAGATTTTGTTCTTTTGAAAGTGAAGTAGCAGTAGAACCTTTTTTCATTCCAGCTAACCAGCTAGTTAATTAACTCTACCTGAAAGTGAAGTAGCAGTAGAACCTTTTTTCGTTCCAGCTAACCAGCTAGTTAATTAGCTCTACCTGGTTGCTAATTCAAACAGTTGGAGAAATGGCTTTGAAATAGAAGTTAGTTCAAAAAGATATGAGGAAAACATAACAGCTGAGTTGTAAAGTATCAGTGAAATGCTAAATAGTTAAGATATGGTCCTCTGATATATTTCATAGAATCATAGACCCATTGAGGCTGGAGGAGATCTCTAAGATCATCCAGTCCAACCATGAACCTGTCACTGCTGGAACCCCTAAACCAGATCCTCCAGTGCCAGGTCCAGATACCTTTTCAACACTTCCAGGGATTGTGACTGCACCACCTCCCTGGGCTATATCCCAGGGCCTGAACACCTTAACGGTGTGAAAGTTTTTCCTAGCATCTAATCTGAATCTCGAGCTTCATATGAGCAGGTGTTATGTGACCTACAGGCACACTTGTACCCATTACAGTGATTACAAAATGCAGAAATTATGAGCCATTACACAGCAGACAGGAAAATTAACTTCATTACTTAGAATTATTGTGGCTTTTGTGACAACTTGTATGTGATTTTTAGAATCATAAGATTTAGTTAAGTGTCAGATCTAATGAAGTGGTTGCTAGTGAATACTTTGTTCAAAAAGTCTAGGGATTTTTTCCACAGTTTTGACCGTGGGATGGGTGGCTTGCCAGTGTGGAGTTCCTGCAGGGCAGAGCTCAAAAGGTTGTAGCAAATGGGGCTATATCTGGTTGCTGACAACCAGTCACCACTCTAGGGCCAGTTCAGTTCAATATATTCATCAATGATCTGGATGCAAGAATTGAATACACCATTGGCACATTGCACGTGCTCCCAACCTGGGAGGTGCTGTTGGCTCTGTGAGAGACAAGAGACCTTGCAAAGGGATCTAGACAGATTGGGGCATTGGGCTGCAATTAATGGGATGAAACTTAACAGGTCCAAATGTTGGATCTTTCATCTAGAATGGAGTAAAATTGGGCTCAAGTGCAGCAGAGTGGCAGGTCAATGGTTGTTCTTGATCACAGAATCATAGAATTTTAGGGTTAGGAATTGACCTTATAGAACATCTAGTCCCAAGCCCTGCCCTGGGCAGGGACACCTCCCACCAGAGCAGGTTGCTCAAGGCTCATCCAACCTGGCTGTGAACACTGCCAGGGTTGGGGCAGCCACAGCCTCCCTGGGCACCCTGGGACAGGGTCTCACCACCACAACAGGGAAAAACATTTTCCTAATATCTAACCTAAATTTCCTCTCCTTCAGTTTGTGTTAGGAACTGCAGTAATAGGACAAAGGGTAATGGGTACAGAGTCCCTCTCTGGCTCCTTGTAGGCCCTTCCAATATTGCAAAGTTGCTCTGAGCTCTCCACACAACCTTCTCTTCTCCAGGCTCAACAGCCCCAACTCCCTCAGCCTGTCCTCACAGGGGAGATGCTTCAGTGCTCTGAGCAACTTCATGGCCCTCCACCAGTTTCATGTCCTTCTTATTTTGAGGACATCAGAACTGCATGCAGTATTCCAGGTGGGATCTTATGAGAGCAGAGTAGAGAGGGAGAATCACTTCCTTCGACTTGCTAGCCATGCTCCTTATCATCTTAAAGATCTCATCCAACCTTGATGATTCTATGATTCTATCATTAAATTATATCACAAAGTCTTTTCCCTTAGTGGAAGGAGAGAGCAGTAGGCCACAGTCCAAAAGCATAGTCAGCTTGGTTAATATGACACAACTGAACTTATGTGTAAGCCTCCTGCTCTCAAGGATAATTTCTGTACATGAGTTTGTGGAGCCACAAAAACTTCAGTCTTTTAGCCCCATTCTAATTTTTACAATCTGTTGCATTAAGTGGCATTGAGGAAGACATAATATCATATTTTCTTGCTTTCATCAGTTTTGAATAACTGCCCTTTAGATGGCTGAAATTGAAGATTATGTACTTCTCTAGACTGATACCAGATATCTGTAAGAGTTGCAAAACAGATATGCATTTTAAGCAAGGTTAGCCATGAAACATATGTGAGAGTGTCTTCATGCATGAATTACCATATTATTAGTAGGAGTCTTCTTACAGTCATATAATATAGAGTACTGCTTTGGCTAGTAGTCAGGAATTCCTGGAGAATGCAGTTACTGCTTTCTCTTACTGCTTCTAGTTATCAGTAAAAACCAGCTGGAGAGTTATTTTCTTGAGCCTTTTTTTTTTCTGAGCTGAAAAAAGATTTATATACTGTTTAACTAAAAAGAAGATCAGATGATTTTTAAATGAACCAGACTTGTGGTGCCTTTCATTGCTCCTTCAGAACTCTCTCCTACATAGCTCTGCTGATACTGAAACTAAATGCCTTGGCATCCTGGTTCCAGGGATAGATGTCACACAGCTTGCTGTGGTCATAGTCGCTGTTATGCTTAGATGCCCAGACTGAGATTCTTAAGGATGTTTAAAAGTTGTTCCAGTAGATGTTATCAGGAGAGGGACTCTTTGTTAGGAACTGCAGAGATAGGAAAAGAGGTAATGGGTACAAATTGAAAGAGGAGGATTTTAGGGAAGATATTAGGAAGAAGTTTTTTTCCTGTGAGGTTGGTGAGACACTGTCCCAGGGTGCCCAGGGAGGCTGTGGCTGCCCCAACCCTGGCAGTGTTCACAGCCAGGTTGGATGAGCCTTGAGCAACCTGCTCTGGTGGGAGGTGTCCCTGCCCAGGGCAGGGGTTGGGGCTGGGTGAGCTCTAAGGTCCATTCCAACCCTTAAATTCTGTGATTCTATGATTTATTTTTTTTTGGTAAAATACTTTCAATTTAAAAACAGGCTTTAGAGGTCCAGATTCCTAAATGTAGATGAGTAAAGATTAAATTTCTTAAAGGTCTCAGACTGATACCTGAACTGTACTTTAGGTGTAAAATGGTATCTGAGGACAGATACTAACCTAGGGACTTTCCAAAGCACTTTGGCTAATATACTAAACAGTGCAGTTACCTGTATCTTGAAGATGGACACATAAGACAGAGAAAATGCACAAAAACTCTGTCCAATCTATTCATGTATTTGCAAAGCCAGAGGCAGTGACAACTGAACTTTTGTCAGAAAGTTAGATTAAATCATAGAATTTAAGGGTTGGAATGGACCTTACAGATCACCCAGCCCCAAGCCCTGCCCTGGGCAGGGACACCTCCCACCAGAGCAGGTTGCTCAAGGCTCATCCAACCTGGCTGTGAACACTGCCAGGGTTGGGGCAGCCACAGCCTCCCTGGGCAACCTGGGACAGGGTCTCACCACCAGAACAGTAAAAAACTATTTTCTCATATTAGAAGTCATTCAATATAATGCATATAATACAGTGCATACAGAGGTGCATTGCTGTTTGACTAAGAAGTGCATTTGGGTACACATCTCTGGATAATGATGCTTAGAAAAGGTGTGCTCCAAGTCTCCCTTTGAAGCTATCTGGGCAGTTTGACTGCATGCTAACAACACTCACTTCTGCCCAAACCTTGCAGGCTGCTGGTGGTGCTGTTGACCCACTTTTGTGTAGGACCTATGTTATCTGGAGCATTTAGTTAGGAGACAGGAGACCCAGTTTCAGTTGGCCTCAGCTTGAGATGATGCTCTAAAAAAAGTCTTGGCTCCCTGACCAGTCAGTTGTTGAAGGCTGAGCACAGCCATGACTAAATTTCATTAAAATGTCTGAGCCATAGTTCATAAAAGTCAGAAGTGAAAACAGATGATCATGAGGCTGGAGAAAAAAAAATTGCTAGGTCTCATTGATCTGAAAAATGAAGACAGTACAAGTTATTATATATTCTCAGACTTTACTTATTTGGGGTTATACTTCCACTTGCAGCCACAGTGAAACTTTGACCTCCCTCTTCTCTCACTGGTCAGGCACATTTGCAATCTTTCCAACTGCCACAACCCTCAACTTTTTGTGGAGAGCATGAACTTTACTGATGCAGCTCCTCATCTTGCCTGGCAGCAGCTGAGGATGTGCCTTTACCCCCATTTGACATCTCTGGCAGAGGAACACTGGAGTGGGAGCAGCTTTTGGCCTATGCTGTCTATAGTTCTGCTCCTGCTGGTCCTTTGCACTCCAGAGAATTCCTATGCTCACAGGAAACTCACTGCCACTTCACCCTGCTGTATAAAACTCCAGTGTTATGTCTTTAAACAGTTTAACAAGTAATGAGAAACTTCAGCAATGTGAAAACTTAGCAAAGAGAAACTGACCTTTTTACTACATCAAGTGAGCAATATAAGAAGCATAAGGATTACACTGAATTAGACTTGGGCAACATCTCATTTGGAAACAACAGTGTTCTAGACAACTGTGGAAAACCCATCGAAGTAGAAACTTCCCTTGTAAGATCAGGAGACATAACACCACTTATCTAGAAGATAACCTCTTCTATTTCAGTTCATGATCCTCCCTGGGATCTGTGAGTGATGAGAGAACTGCTCTAGTTCTCTCCTTAAGAAGTAGAATCAAACAGCTAAATATGTCCTAAATATGATGTTCAAGTGTGGAAAACATACAAAGGGGTACAAATAAAGTCAACTGTACCTTTCACAAATAAAACTATCAATTAAAATCATGCCACAATTCTATGTATTAACTGCTGTCTGTTATGGAACTATTTTAACCATCTTACAAGTGAATAGATGTATAATAGGTAACTTCCTCCATTTTTGCATTTTTTTCCTTTAAAAGCAGAATACAAATACAAAAAATGAGTCATAAAGGCTATCAAACAAACAGATATTTGCTTTGAGGGCTAAAGCAACACAATAGGGTTTAAAGTCAAGGCAATGTTCTTAAAGAATCCTGAAATAAAATTCCATATCTTTAAAAGCTGTTTAGGAGAACATAAGATGCTGAAATGACCACAAAAGGCTTATGAACACCTTTGCTTTTCCATGCTATGGGAGGATATACTTGACAACAATTAGGTCTTCTGATATGACCCCACGATCCTGTAACAGACATGAGAAAAAAAAATGGCAAATATGTTCTCATTCCAACTGCTGCACTAAGGATGGTCACAGCTTCTAATCACTATCAGCTCACACAGATGCAAATTAGTAGTGAAAATGTATGGATTTATCATCTATATTTACCCACTCTCACAAAGGATTAATGTGCAATACAAACCACAGGTTTTCTTGGAATCTTCTGGCTCAGGTAGTTTTTCTATATGCTTGTTTCTTTAACACAACATAGATGTGTCTCATCTCTTGAGAAAGCAGGAAGCAACTTCCAAAATGCAGCCCATTCTTTGACATCTCATCAATGTTTCAGAGTTTCACCAAAATCCTAATTAAGACAGCAAATTTAAGTTGATCTACATACTGGCATGCTATTACTGTAAGAAATCTAGAGGGGGAAGCTGCTCTTCTAGTTGGTGAAAACATCCTTAAAACTCTGAATTATGATGGAAAAACCAGCACCTCATTGTTCTTGAAATCCCTTCTCAAGTCACCTTGGAGATCAAGTGCTGACTCCTCTAGCCATGTAGTGGCTGAACAGGTGGAGAGGTGCAAATATTACAGCTGGACACCCATGGCATTTATTTGTTTCCTACTCCTTTCCTCTCTGCTTTGTCCATCTCTTTTGTGTTGGTTTCAATATATTGGCTTTTTAGGGAGCATGTTTTGTTTTTTCCCAGGCATCAGCTTTTATTAACAGAACTGTGCAGGTTCAGAAAACAGAGCCCTGATACCGTTTCTACAAACTGCATGGGAATTCCTAGGGGGGTCCCCTAAGTAATGACTCAGCTAGATCCTGCTTAGCTAATGAATTCTTTCCAGATTACTGCCCAACACATCTATCTCCATGTTTCCTTATTAGTTTAAGGCTGTGCATAAGAAGCCACCAAGCATACTAAGAGGGCTGCTGAGGATTGCAGGTTCCAAGCTGTTCTGCTGAGGTCACATTTCACAGTGCACCCCATGAAGGGTTTGAATCAGTCTCTCTGCAACACCCAAAAATAGTGGAGGGAGCTTCCTGCACCCTTGATGTATACATACTTGGCTGGAACCTGCCTCTGCTTTGTTGTAAACCACATTTGGGGATGCTTGGTCTTTTCAGGGGGAGAGACCACACTGTGATACATAGAATCATAGAACCAACCTGGTTGGAAGAGACCTCAAAGATCATCAAGTCCAACCCTACCGTGGTCACTAGCCCATGGCACTAAGTGCCACATCCAGTCTCAGCTTGAAAACCTCCAGGGATGGGGAATCCACCACCTCCCTGGGCAGCACATTCCAATGCCTGAGCACTCTCTCTGCAAAAAATCTCTTCCTAATCTCCAACCTAACCCTCCCCTGGCAGAGCTTGAGTCTGTGCCCTCTTGTCCTGCTGCTGGTTGCCTGGGAGAAGAGACCAACCCCCACCTGAGTCCAACCTCCTGTCAGGGAGTTGCAGAGGGTGAGAAGGTCTCCCCTGAGCCTCCTCTTCTCCAGGCTGAACACCCCCAGCTCCCTCAGCCTCTCCTCATGCCACTTGTATACATTCAGTGTTTGTACTACTAGTGCCTATTTATTCCCTGTACATTCAGTGTTTGTACTACTAGTGCCCATTTGTTCCCTCGCAAATTATTTCCCCTTTCCTTAAAAGGCTTTGTAATAGGGTAGGCAGAACATTAGAATGCAGTTAAAGTGAAGGATGATCCTAAACTCTTTCTTTCAGCAGAAGCATTTCCATTGGCTCTAATTATTAGTTCAAACACTAATGCATGGGGGGGGGGTGTGTGGTGGGAATGATGAAAAGCAAAGCTATTCACAGATTTCACTTTAATAAGCAATAGATTTCCATGGATTTTACTACTCCTTTCTGTATTTTTATTTTTTTTACCACTTTGAAAACCTTCACAGGCTTCACTTCAAATATATTTATGGTGGCCCCTCTGCTGACCCCAAGCAGGTTAATCTGGTGATGCATATTATATAATGTGATTACAGAAGGTAAAACCAGGCTAATAAGGTACAATGTGTGGAGCTCTTTAGTGGCTTTGATGTGTATCTTTCAATTTTCAATCTTGCCTGTAAAAAAAGCAATAAAACCCCCTCAGTTCCAGCAGTGCTGTACTCCTGGTTTCACATTGCTGTGTTATTCCTGGCTGACATGCACTGTACCTGTCTTGTTTCTTACAGGCGTGTCCCTTTGGTCTTTTCAAAGTTATGAATGCTTGAGACACTCCTACAAATTACTGTGCTGATTAAAAATCCTTGATCATATCATCTTTTAGCTTTTAAACGTGCTGTCAAACAATAGAACCCGGAACGTGGGGCTGCTGCTGTTATTTCATATTAATGCTTCAAGTTCAAACAAAGTGTCAAGATGACTAAGTACAAGGGATTTTCAGAAGGCTTTAATGTTGCCTCATTTCAAATCACTTCATAAGCAGCTTGGTAATGAGCTCAATAAATTCTACTGGAAAAAAAAATATGCTTCCTACCAAAAAAATTTTTTTAAAAAAGTAGGTTGCTATTTTTTAATTAGCCCTCTGGGCTTGTGGGAAGGAGCCTTTTTTCCTGTTTGAAATCCACTTTGTTAGTGCTGTGATGTGAAGATGGCTAAATGAGTATGAAATATTGTCATTAAGTACATCACAAGTTGTTTATCTTATCAGCAGTGTTTTCCTTTAAAGGATAGCTCCTAGACCACTGGTGTATTATCACAATTTTTCTCTGCTCTGCCAATTTCATAGACAGAGGTTTACCAAACACTGCAGAAGACAGCAAACCAAATAGAAGCCTGGTAGTTATTTTTTTCATGGACCAGGTATCTTTCCATTTCCTCTGAGCTCTTTATGTGCCACACCAAGTGAGTTGCTGAAAGCTCCTCTAGATCTGATGAAAGAGTGGTCCATGGAGGCTTTGGAGCTGTGTGGTGGGTCTTTGCACACCCTGCAAAGCAGAAAATCAGTCTGACTGCTGGAAAAAACAACCAATTTCTTATTTGATGGAGAGCTGGGCCACTGGACTCCCCTTTGGTCTCAGCTGTTATTCTAAAGGTTTCCTATTATGATAATCTTCTGACCTCCTCAATTTCTTTTATCAAGTCAGCCAGGTAGGATTGATGTAGCCCATAGTACACTTGTTTGTAATAACAGTGTTCTTCTTGCAAGGATCTCCTGAAAGTTTTTCTGGATTTTCTCTTCCAAAACTTCTCCTATTGACATTTTAGTTTTAGATAGTATTCCTCCCAAAACAGCTCACTCCTCCAGTATGAAGACAAGAAATATGAATTCATTTAGCAACTCTGCTTCACCTTTGCCTTCCTTGGGGACTCCTTTGCACCTTAACCACATCTGTCATCTTACTGACATGTTAACATGTTTAAAGAAAATATTATAAGTTTTATGCCTCTACCTATAGTTTCTGTGGTTGTTTTTTCTTGACTGTTGTGTGATGGTTTTAAATTTAAATTCCCAAATTTTATTTTCCTTTATTTTGTTTTATTTTCCTTATTTAGACTCTCTTTTTTTATAGGTTGTTTTTTATATGTTGTTTTTTAAATTCTACTGCCTCATTTGTTCTTTGTTTATTTGGTTTTTTTTTCTATCAACTTTTTAATCCTCTTATAAAATCTTATTTTCTAAGCAATATACAGTTACTCTAAACATCAAACCCAGTGGCTTCAAACAGTGACCACCCACATAAAGTATTTAACATTTTTATGTCCCTTTAAATTCTCTAACATGTTTGGTTATTTTTATAAACTCACCTTGTCTACAGACAGATATTGCTGAAACATATAAATTCCTTTGCTTCTCATTTTTTCAAAGATACTGAAATAGAGTAAATGATGTTTAGTAATGAACCATGGTCCTTAATTTACATCTTCATCTAGGTTCTGCACAATGCTCAGGGCAAATCAGTAACTTCTTGTGTCCCTCCCTAACAATTCAGACTCCTTTGATGACCTAGGGTTTGGTACTTTCTGTCACTAAAGCAAACTTCAGTAGATGATCCTGAAGTATGTGAAGTACTTTTTTTTTTGCATTTTCTTTACTGCTCCCATATTCACTGGCCATTAGTTTAGCTGATTAACAGCCTTTTCTTTATATGCTGCAGGCTGAAAAAGGCAGTGAGGATGAGCTGTACCCATCATTACCCTGCATAGTTTGGGTAACCCTCTCTGTGATATTCCTTAATAAACTAACATACCTTGACTTTCTCAGGGCCCAGGACAGTGGTGGAATCTCCATCCCTGAAAGTGTTCAGAAAGTAGGTAGATGTGGCACTTGAGGACATGGTTTAGTGGTGAACACTGAGGCATTTGGTGAACAGTTGGATTTGATGACCTTAGAGGTCTATTCTAACCTTAACCATTCTATGATTCTATAACTAGCTTAGCTGCTTCATTGAAATGCCCCAAAATATAAGCTCCTACAAGCCAGTTAGTTGCTGTGATGTTACAGACTGGTATCCTTATTGAGAATATATTTTTATTTAAATTTTTTTTTCCCTGGAACATTTATATATTCTGAATCCCTCTGAATATGAAAAGTTTTGGATTATGAATATGAATTAGCTTATGGCTATGTAGTTTTGGATTCATCCCACCTTCACATTTTCTCAGTTTGATTGCTGAGCTGATGACAGTTTATTTACTTAAATACTTATTCACTAGCAGCTTAATCTTTTCCTATTTTAAGGAAAAGTAATGTAGAAAGTAAGTTACTCTGCTACTGCCTACTACAGTGTTTGTCCCAGGTTTGCTATGTGAAACCATGAAAAACAGCACCTTTATCCAGTGCATCCATGCAATTTTATATTTTCAATTTCTTTATAGTCTTCAAGGGATTTTAAAGCTGATTCAAGAAGTTTAGTTTTAGGTCTTTCTATAGAGATACTCAAATCCCACTTCTAATTGAAGTAACAGGTCCATGAGGGCTTAAATTGCAGCTAGTGACATTTAGGACAGGTAAAACCAGTAAGGGTAGTTGATTGTAGAAATATATTACCTAAGGCAGGTTGTGGAATTTCTATAATGCACAGCTTTTACTAAAGGTTAGACAAATGTTTGTGTGGAGTACTTGAGCTACAGTTTACTCGCTTTCTGGCAAGGGGATGGATTAAATCACTCTCTGGTTTCTTTTCCAGTCTTTCAGTATACCTAAAAGAAATTGCTTATTTACCCTCCCAAAATGGAGGTTGTCAACGGATTTAGAAATAAGAAACAAAATATAGAGATTTTAGACTAAGATCATAAAGTAAAGTAAAATGTAAAACTATCTGTAGCATTAGGCCAATGGCATCTTGGCCTGTGTCAAGAGTAGTGTGGCCAGCAGGACTTGGGAAGAGCTCATCCCCCTGCACTCAGCACTGGTGTGGTCACACCTTGAGTGCTGTGTTCAGTTTTGGGCCCCTCACTTCAAAAAAGGACATTGAGAAGCTGGAGCAAGTCCAGCCAAGGGCTGTCATACAAGGAAGGGCTGAGGGAGTTGGGTTGGTCAGCCTGGAGAAGAGGCTCAGGGGTGATCTCCTGGCTCTCTGCAACTCCTGCCAGGGCTGGAGAGAGGTGTGGGATGTGTGTCCTGCCAGGGCTGAGGGAGAGGAGAGAGGGAATGGCCTTGAGCTGAGCCAGGGCAGAGTCAGATTGGATGTGAGGAGAAATGTTTTCCCTGTTGTGGTGTTGAGGCCCTGGGATATTGCCCAGGGAGGTGGTGCAGTCACCATCCCTGGAGGTGTTTCAGAGGTGTCTGATGTGGCACTGGAGGATCTGGGTTAGGGTTTGGGGGTTCCAGCAGTGACAGGTTCATGGTTGGACTGGATGATCTTAGAGGTCTCCTCCAACCTTGATGATTCTATGATTACCTTGCAAGTGTGGTTAGACGCAGCATATAAATCATGATTGATGTTACTTTTGAATTTAGGCTTGGGATGATGGCTTTGACATTTTATTGCTGACCTCAGGAGAGCAGAAGATTCTCTAATCAATGATAAAATTCTTTATCAGCACAAGCACGCTATAAACTAATCTAAGAGCAGTATTCAATACCTTTTCTATGAGTAGCCAGTTCAATATTTCCCAAAATCTGTGATGCTTTAAGGCAGGTTATGCTGTCCTTGTTATCATAGTTAAGAATCACATGTACTCTGTTATACATAATATGCACATCAAATTCTTGCTAATATGAGCAAAGTCAGCTGGATATATATTATAGAATCCTCACAGAATCATCACAGAATCATAGAATTTAAGGGTTGGAATAGACCTTACAGATCATCTAGTCCCAACCCCTGCCCTGGGCAGGGACACCTCCTCACTAGATCAGGTTGCTCAAGGCCAATCTTACCCTAATTCTTTTGAGGAAATAGATAAATCAACCATTTATAGATAGCTAAATCTGAATCTGTGTTCCTGAAAAAATAGGATTGATTCCCTTTTTCAAACAAAAAAAGACAATTTGGATTTTGCAATACTATACACAGCTGAGGTAGAGTTACATCACCTAAGAATCTGCCCTGTGATAATCCCTGTTATCAAAGGAAATCTGAAAGTTCCAGTCCCATTTTAGACAGCAACAATTCTACTGAGAAAGTGAAACTCTATAGGAATAAGTTTTTCTTGAGAAAACTGTGACTCTAATATTGGAAGATGCATTCCATGTGTCAAGACTGAGAATGTAACTATGGATGGAAAATTCAGATTCTGCACTGTTTAATGTCACTTAATTCACAACTAGCACTTTGGCTTTAAACATAATTAATAGCACATGCATTGATACATGCACTGATATCATTCAGCTATAGTGGTCAACACACACCAGGGTTGGGTAATTCTGTTCTGCAGATGGCAAAGCTATGGATACTGTTGCAATATATCCAAGCAGAATGATCTTTCCTAAAGATATCCTCAGTATTATCACTGTGACAATAAAAATGGTAAAAGAAGTATCTGAGAGGAATAGTAATAGCTTCTGAGTTACTGTTGCCAAGTATGAACTCAGAAAAAAAAAAAAGGTGAATCTAATATGAAATGCACATTAAAAGTCATACCAGCAATAAGATACAATTTTAAAAATCAGGTTCTCTTACTCCTTACTCTTTTGAAGTCTTTCCCTTGCCAATCAGTATTACTTTGGTTTTATTTAGATTGAACTCCAGCTAACTCACACCATCCATGTAATTTTATCACATCTGTCAAGCACTGTAAAGCACAGAAATTTATGTGTACAATTTAATGAAAACCAGATGAAAACTCTATATTTTTAATATTATTAATATTTCCAGCAGAATAATTCTTTTCTTCCCCCCTTTCCACCTCCTTTGATAGACCTGACTACCAGAGAGACTTCACAGGCCTCTCTGCCCATTCTCTGGAGAAGTGCTGGTGTTAGCATGGTAGTCAGAAGCTGAACAGAGCAGGTGACAGTGGCAAACTGCAAAGCTCCACATACCAATATATGCTGTGCTGGGGAACAACTGCATATAAGCACCAGAAGCAGGGACCAAAGAGAAAGAAGAATCCCTCAGTCACTTGGAATCATACAACCATCAAGGTTGGAGAAGAACTCTGAGATGTGAGGGAGCTGGGGGTGTTCAGCCTGGAGAAGAGGAGGCTCAGGGGAGACCTTCTCACCCTCTGCAACTCCCTGACAGGAGGTTGGAGTCAGGTGGGGTTGGTCTCTTCTCCCAGGCAACCAGCAGCAGGACAAGAGGGCACAGACTCAAGCTCTGCCAGGGGAGGGTTAGGTTGGATCTTAGGAAGAGATTTTTTGCAGAGAGAGTGCTCAGGCATTGGAATGTGCTGCCCAGGGAGGTGGTGGATTCCCCATCCCTGGAGGTTTTCAAGCTGAGACTGGATGTGGCACTTAGTGCCATGGGCTAGTGACCATGGTAGGGTTGGACTGGATGATCTTGGAGATCTTTTCCAACCTGGTTGATCCTATGATTCTATCATCTAGTCCAACCATGAACCTGTTGCTGCTGGAACCCCTAAACCATATCTTCCAGTGTCAGATCCAGATCCCTCTTCAACACTTCCAGGGATAGTGACTCCACCACCTCCCTGGGCAATATTCCAGTGTCTGAACACCCTAACAGGGAAAGAGATAATACTTCCACTTTATGTAAGAATTTCTGTTCCTTTTGTACAGCAGTCACAGCAAGGCACCTTAACAATGAAAAATGAACAATAATCTAAAGTTCACAATGTCATTCTTGAGGAGAATCCTGTCTTGATCTTCTGTACAACAACCACTGACAGTTTGACACAGGATCCAAAGGGTGACATTCCCCTGAGGGAAATAGGACAGCAAAATTTCTACCATAAAAAAAAAAAGAGAATTATTGGCTCAAAAATGGCTAACTCTCACACAAATTCAAACCCCAAAATGTTCAAAGAGTTTTTTAGGCAATATATTCAGAAGAGCAATGAATATGCACATTTCAGAGGAAATGGCTGAGCTAGCAAACACTAGTGTATGCTGCTTCACAGTAAATGGGTTCCAGAGACTGTTGTGCTTTTAGCATTCATTCAGTGACAGATCAGCCTAGAGAATGGGAGCATCTGGATGAGGGCAGATGGCTAAACTGTCAAATAATGACATTTTACAAAATTTCAGCAGTCTAAGCGCAATATGCTTCCAATCCCAAAGGCAGACAGGTAAACAATGGTGCAGAAGTTATAGCACTAGCACGTAAGATTATTGATTATAATTATTCTAGGGGAAAGAACTCTTCTCAGAAGATTAGGCTGACAGGAAGATTGAGAGCTCTCTCAAAAAGAATTAGGTGACATCTCCCTTGCTTTGTTCAGGCATCTATTTTGTTACATTTTCACCTCAAATTAGTGTGTTGTGATGTGCTAAAATAACATAAATCTTCTCAGGGTAAAGATGGTCAAATCCACCATTTTTCTGTAATTCATCTTTCACTAAAAATTTGTATTGCATTCCAGAAATTTCCCAATGAGACAGGAATAGGTGCTATGAAAAACCTTTGCCCTTATAACCAATATGCACTTGGAAGCCAAAAAAACCTTTGCCCTTATAACCAATATGAACTTGGAAGCCAAAAAATCAAACAATCAGAGTCAACCGGGTTGGAAAAGACCTCAAGGATCATCCAGTCCAACCCTACCATGGTTACTAGCCCATGGCACTAAGTGCCACATCCAGTCTCAGCTTGAAAACCTCCAGGGATGGGGAATCCACCACCTCCCTGGGCAGCACATTCCAATGCCTGAGCACTCTCTCTGTAAAAAATCTCTTCCTAATCTCCAACCTAACCCTCCCCTGGCAGAGCTTGAGTCTGTGCCCTCTTGTCCTGCTGCTGGTTGCCTGGGAGAAGAGACCAACCCCCACCTGACTCCAAGCTCCTGTCAGGGAGTTGCAGAGTCTGATGAGGTCTCCCCTGAGCCTCCTCTTCTCCAGGCTGAACACCCCCAGCTCCCTCAGCCTCTCCTCATGGCACTTGTGCTCCAGTCCCTTCCCCAGCCTCGTTGCTCTGCTCTGGACCTGCTCCAGCCCCTCAATGTCCCTCCTGAACTACATCTTTGTAGTTCAGAGACAAAAAACCCATTCCCAAAGATACCAAAAACTATTAGTTGATTCTGTGGACAGAAACGAAAACATCTTACTACTCAGCTAAACTTACATAGTAGTAAAATTTAGAGTTTTTCCATCCTATGATTCTTAAAGAAAAATTAATCCTTTTCAGATGGGTGAGTCATGTAGCTTTGGAGTGCAACAAAGGCTTTTCAACCAAGAGAAAAGCTTCAGTGTACAGGAGATAAAGGACAAAGGAACTTACTTATTTCTTCTGTCCAGACTCAGAGTTTCTTAATACACAGCAGCAGTCTGCAGGCTGTGTGGAGGGTCAGGAATGGAAGGTATACTTAGGATTTAGGATTATATGTCAATAAGTAATTCCCTTAGAGATGTGACTTGCAGGCAAAAGAATACAACTCATGGTCTTAGCAAAAATATA
>NW_008689997.1:157686-169155 GCF_000695815.1 Acanthisitta chloris | reverse complement strand
CCTTCCTTCCTTCCTTCCTTCCTTATTCTGCAATGAAGGTTGCATGAGAAATATTTTTCTACAGCTTTGGGTTCTCTCTCAGCAATTGCACTGATTCTTTGCTTACAGTGATGAAGGTGAGAGAAAACCCTGCAGTACTCTTCCTAAGTCTGGCTGCTTGTTGTCTTGAAACTATAGGAGAAAACCCCACTGCATTCTTGTTTAGAGAAGGGGTAAAAACCCCAGTTCTTTTCACTCTCCCTGATAATTATTTTTTGCTTCCATACTTCTTCAAATAGTTTTGCCCTTCTCCTACTTTGTCTAGAATTTGCATTTCACATAGTCATAGAATCATTGAAAGGTTTGGTTTGGGAGGGACATTAAAGATCATCTAGTTCCAACACCTCTGCATTGAGCAGGGAATATAAGGATGTGCATTTCATGCTGAATTTTTTCTTCAAGTTCATCCTATAAATTAGAATGTAAGATACAAGGTAATAAAAAGTTAGCCCTAAAGCACTTGTCCTTTTGGGCATCTTCGTACCATCATTCATTCAATCTGCTATTATGTCCCTTTTTGTATATTGTATCCTAACAATCCCTTTAGAACATTTTGAGAATGCTTATTAGCCAAAATGGATATTGTGAAACTAATGATGTTAAATATCAAATTAATTTCCCTATTGGCTGGATATGCTTGAGTTAGTAATACGCTGGTTTGAAATAACCAATACTTCAGACACAAACTGATTCTTCTTTATTTATCTTTTATATCATTGAGCCAAACAAGAATATTGTGAAGCAATAATCCAAATTAATTTTAAAAAGATTCATAATTTACTTTTCCTTAGTGATGGTGATAGCTGGAAGAGCAATGGCAAATATAATTAAAGTTGCATAACTCTTCCATTTGCTCATAGTTTTCTTAATTGATTACTATCCATTCCCAACATTTGTATTCATATTTTCTGTCTGTAAGTGATTTTTTTTTGGGTAGAAATCTATTTAAAAAATGTTCCAGCAATTCTCGAGAATAACAAAACTACGAAACAAAACTCAAAACAATCCCACAAAGCCATTATTTTTCCCATAAAAAGAATAACTAAAAAAGTCTGTCTTTTAAGAACAGCTTTCATTAAGATAGCTTGAGGAGGAGGATGAAGAGCCAAATACTTTGTTGGTATAAATGGGGAAATTTTGATAAGAAAAACAGGACTTGTGGTCATTTTCATGTGTAGGAAATTTGGCACATAACTTGCCAAGGAAATGGACTCTCTTGAGAGGAAGTGATCTGTTGAACATCGACTTCCTTTTGACTAGAGGGGAATCTTTGACAACTAAGCTCTGTTAGCATGGAGGATAATTCTTGTATGTAGCTATGAGCTATCATGCAGTGAACAGGTGATCTAACTGTACAGTGAGAGAGAAACAGTTCAGAAATTTGAGTTAAACATAAGTTTTGCCTTCCCAAAACTTATAAGGTAAGCAAGGCAGGGTATCTGACATCACTAAAACACCTTTCTGAAAAGAACAGATAACTGCATCTTAGTGAGTCACATTTTATGTCTTTCAGACATTAATTACCGCAGAGATTTTGCACATACTCTAAACTAAACCCAAACATTTAGCTGAAGTCTTGGTTTAGTGATTTTCTTTTGTACTAATAGATACATTAGCATAATTTTGGCTTGATACTTATTTTAATCCCAAGCACTACTTTTGAGACAAGATTCACACGAACCTCAGCTTTCTTTTGGCTGATAGCTCATTATATAAGATCATAATACCTGTTGCTCATCGCCACTAGTAGGATTTTCCACTTCTGCTACCTTTCTCTGCTTTACATTTGGTCATTTATTGACATCTGGATTCAATTTGACCAAATATGTAATTGTAAATACAGTGCAAATAATCGGATCCCCTTTTAGAGAGGAATGTTAAGCAAGCAAGCCAAATGGTTTGATTTTGCACCAGATGCATTCTCAGTATCACTTATTTTAGAAAAGCTGTTCATGTCTTCATGCATCTATCACTGAGCAAAATTGCACTGGTTGCCTGTAGAAGGAAAAGACCAGGGTTAATCCCAAAAGTAGATTGTGGGCTTTATTAACCACCTGTCAGCTAAGGACTAGCACAGCAAAGAAGAGGTTTGGAAGAAAAGTTGAACAGTGCCTCAAAGAAACCTGTCACTGCTATAAATTCTGATCCATCAACGTTATTGACAGCGATATCCTTTACACCTGATTTTAACCATTCAAATATTAGGCATCTAGTGTAAATTGGTTACTGAAGTTCATTCTGTAGGCAGCGGAGAAATAAATACCAGTCCTTTTAGATGGTGATGCATTCCAGCTTTCAGGTAAAGCTTATGATACAGGATAGACTGTCCTCTGAAGGTGTCATTCTTGTTCTGTGGATTTGGGGAGATGTTCATTCATTGCTGCAGGCACCTAACTCTTAAACAGCTAAAGTCAGTGAGACAAATCCCAGAGCAGATTCTCTAATACCAGCAACAGTCAGACATAATCTATTGCTTGAATTCAACAGTTTATTAAGTTATCTTTTTCAATTCCAATAACAGCAGGACTTGGCTATGCTACATAACTTGTAAGTGTTCCTGGGATGGGAAAGGCGATGAGTGAGGAAGCTGTATATGTTTCACACACCTAGGAGCAACTTCTGTGAATACTGAGTCACAGAGAAACTTTCTTCTTGTTTCTGCCTCAATCCAGATGGAAATTGCTGAAGTCCTGTTTTGTTATTTATCATATACCTAAAAGTACCCTCATTGGAACAGAGCCAGTAGCTTCCTGATATTTTATAACACATGGAATATTATCTTTAAAAACTGGTTGGTTTTTATCTTAGTTCTCAACTGATCTTGCATTGGCTAAGGGAGTGAATGTCAGAAGAATGTTTTTGCTTCTAACCCTGGAATTAATATTTTCATCTGATGTAAATATATTTAATTCATTACAAGATCTTTCCTATGCATAGATTTTTTTTTTCTAACTAATTTTCACTTTCTTTTAAATAGAGGTAATGATATATATATGAAAACAGAACATTTTGTGAATTGGTAAGCACACGCATAAAAAGTGTGAAAAAGAACTCATTTCATGGCTCTGAAATCAGAGTCACATGAGACCACCCCTTAGTAAGTAAGAAATTAGAAATGTTGAGGGCTGTTGAACACCAAATTTTCACAGCAGATTGGCACCAAGTTGTTTAGCACAGATGTTTCTGTAATTGTGATATGCTGGGAAAATTCTCAGTGTTCCAACTTCAATGGCTCCCAGACTCACACTTCCACCTGCATGTTGCGGTGGTCTACTCTTAACACACTGGCCTGTAATGTGAACCATGTGGTAACATGTGTCTGGCTTAAAAACCTGTTAAAACCCCTCACTTCCCCCCATGTTCTCCTGACATCTTTAGGCTTGTTTACCCAGTTCTATTTTTATGTTTAAAAGGACATACATAATGGAGAAAATAGGTACTAGAAAGCTCATGGAACTGGAGGTGTGGCATAGAGTTAGTTTGGGTACTTTCAGTTTGGTAGATATCTAAAGTTGCTTGCTGCTCTGTGCAGGGCATGCAAGGGCCTTTGGAAAGAAACGTGATGGTTCTTGTAGCTGGATAACTTGTTTGTGGGAGGAAAATTTGATGTATTCCTTCTTTTCTTCAGGTTAAGATACTAAAAATAATTGCCACGCAAAGATATTTCAAGCCATTTATTTTTCTTGCAAGCTATTTATTTTGACCAGCATTGTTATGATTCTTACTAGCCTTCACATAAAGCTTCACCTAAGTAGATCTCCGTGTGTTTTCACTTCTAACTATACACTTGCTGTCAGAAGTTCATTCCTGAACTTGTTGTGCATGCATGCATTTGTGAGAACAGAGGTGTCTCAACCTCATGGACAGGAAACATGGAAACCTCATGCAGGAAAAATGGATAAATTTTCCAGAAATGTGTAAATAATTTTTATTGAAGAAAAGATGTATGTAAAAATATTAGTAGATAACAGAGTACAATGTACATGAATTCAAGAAATAGTCTCTTGAAAAAAAAAAGAGTAAAAGACTAGTTTTCTCTCAAAACCCTATTTAAAGCAAGACAAACAAATAGTATATCACTTGTGTTTATATGTATGTTCTCACCTACTGTTTGCTATTTTGTACAGGTATCTCAAAATTGATAATATCCACAGCTAGAGTTTTTTGGAAATTTTCCCACAGAATGTATTTGCACTGGAGATTTGCTGATTCTCCAAAACCATCTTGAGGGAAATAGCTTTTAGTGACATTGTTTTTAAAGGAAAAATACAGAACTATTTTGCCAAGATCAAACCTATTAATTCTGTTATTTTCCAAATGAATATTCTTTTAATGCTACTATTTAAAAAATAATTTTAATTATAAAGTCTTGTTAAATTTATTATTTGGAAGGCATATTTAACAGGTCAGGAAAATTATTTCTCAGGGAATTTTCATAGGAAGCTAATTTTAAGGGCCTTCCTTCCTTCCTTCCTTCCTTCCTTCCTTCCTTCCTTCCTTCCTTCCTTCCTTCCTTCCTTCCCTCTCTTTCTCTCTTTCTCTCTTTCTCTCTTCCTTCCTTCCTTCCTTCCTTCCTTCCTTCCTTCCTTCCTTCCTTCCTTCCTTCCTTCCTTCTTGTAAGAAAGTAAATCTTTTTATCTGACTATCTTCAGTTACAATATCCATGCTACGGATATTTGAGAAAAGGTGAAGTTAGGGAATTTGAGCTATTCAAGTAGGGATTTTTTTTGTGGTGTCCTTAAAAAGACAAAACTATACATTGCTAAAATGATAGTTTTACCATGGAAAAGTTCTTATATTGATAATAAATATTTCAAAGAGGTCAGTTTTACAGTTTGAAAATGGCACAATTTGAGCTTATATATCAGTTGGAAATGAAGTGTTACATGTCTTATCTACAGCATCACTGGATCACCCAGAAAAACCTTTGGGCAGGCAGAAGCCCCCAAAGACTGAAGCAACGCCCTTTTCCTAGCTGTTGGTAAAATTAAAAAAACACTGATGCAGAGATGGAAACCATACTGTTTCTGTTCCTGAGAAGCAGGGCTGTCTCTCTGGATGCTTCTCACATCCCACAGAAAATGGTTGAGTTCTTGGCAGTGCTCCTGGTCCTCAGTGACCTTGGGCTAACGCTTCGCCACAGGGTCACCAGACAATAGATTGATCACCCTGAAAGTGTGAATTTCTCAAGGATTACATAAACAACCTCGAGTCATCAAAACTAACTATAGAAATAGTTCGTCCTCCTTTTCTTCAAAGTGGTTGAATCACAGTTTGGAATGGAAAAGTTGGATGAATCCACTGAATAAATTCATCTTAATAAATAATTTGTTTACTTCTAGTTAGCAGGCCTTGTAGATGACAACACAAGTGGAGATAGATGTGAATGCCCTCTGTTTATAGCTATTGCAATGCTTATTTTTTTACATTCAAATTAGATTTGCCTCAAATTAACACTGCCGAATAAAGAAAAGTGAGTTGCTTCTTGCTTCTACAAATGATGTACTAAACTCGTCTTAGTCTAACATTGATACATGAATCATGGCTGAAGGAATGAACTCACCTCTACTATGAAACAGAACAAAATGCTTGCTAGCTCAAGAAGGTGCAGATTTAAGCTGGCTGAAATAGTAGTGTTTTATATGACATTTCTCTTAAAAAATTCTTTTATATTGAAGTTCAGTTTTCAGTTGTCCAGAACGTCAGAACTTTGATGAGCTTTGCAAGCATTCAGACAGAAGAAGATGTCATCTTTTTAGACACAGAATTTCTATCCAACCATGAACTTTCTAGAAATAAAGGCCTGAAATGTTTTCATTTTTAAAACAAAATAATCTAACCAAAAACTATTCCTATTTTTCATTGAAATTTATTATTATGACAAAAATCCCAAACAAATTAAAACTAAAAACATCCTGTCAAGGATTTAAATTTTGTGGATTTTAATGTACATCTTTAAAGAGAACTGAGAATGCACCTAAAATCATAATATTGAAAAAGTAGAAATAACTTCTTTTACTTTTTTTTTGAGCATTGCATAAAAAAATTAGCAAGATCTTACCCCCTACTTCTTTTTCTTTCTTTTTAAAATGTAAAATCTAAAGTACTTGTAAGGAGCTTTCAGAAGCTTGTTCTTGTGTAGTGGACCAACCCAGTGTAATAAATGGTACACCTGAGCTTCCAGGATCCTGGTCTTCTGCATTTTGTTAAGTAGACAGATGTGAAGCCTGTGTTATGCCAGACACAATTATGGGGGACCATGGTAATTTAAAAAACTTCTGTAGTATTGTTCATAAAACAATACTACAATGGTATAAAATGTTACCTTTTTGTAGCTTGTAATTTCGTGCTGCTGAAAATTTGTGTTAATACAATCAAACTTCAGAATGTCTATCTCAAGTGTTCCAGTTACCTATAAAAGAAGATATATAACTTTCAAGAAGCTTGTGTTTATGTCAAGTATTGAAAAGTTTCCGTGTCAACATTATGAGAGATAAGTAAAAGGATGCCCCATTTTCTGTAGTGTTTCTCTATAAGTTGCATCACATTTACTTGGGGTTACTCATTCTCTGGTTACATGAACAGAAGATATATTTTTTCCAACTTTATTCAAAAAATAAGTTTTTTGAATAATTGCAGATATACCTCCTTTTTAGTTACCTTTTCTCTGTAAAGGCCCTCTTTCACTGCAAAGTATAAAAATTAAATATATGTACAATAATGAATTAGCTGTTAAGCATTCTGGACTTGATTAATTACTGCTTCATGTACCACAGGCTAAAGCTGATACTAGATTTAAGTTTCTGACTGACTTTTAATAAGTGTTGCATCCTTTTAATAGGCAAAATAAACTCTCCAATGTCTGTGAATAATATTTCTTACAAGAAGCAATGGGCCTATTGCAGCACTTTAATGCTTAGGTTAGAATTCATATGCTCTGCCTTTGAAATTTAGATTCTCTGCCACATCTTGCAAAGGACTCTTGGGAGCTTGAATAAACAGTTTTGAAGAAAATGCTTTGCTTTAATGATGTTTGTGTTTTCTTTGTAAACTGCAATGGAACCTGGTAACCCATGGAAGGCATTTGTGGCTCCAATGTTTTCAGCTATAGCTGAGAGGAGGTTACACTGAACTCAACACTTAGGTTGTGACTGATGCTTTCATATGCAATTTGAAATTCATAAAAAGCTTAAAAGGACCTTCCTTCCTTCACCCTAAATTGCAGCAGATCTGGTGATTGAAACTACTTGCTAGAGGATTATCTAAAGAGAAATATAAAGGCTTCAGCAAACTTTTTGCTGGAGAAGAGCTGAGCTATTCTGTCCTCTCAGACCTTGAGGAAAACAATGAGAAACTTGATACATTGGGACAGAGCTTTTATATCAGTTTATGTTTAGCTGAAAAAAAAGGAGAGCAAGCAGAGCTGGGTAGACAGCTGGGTTAACAGTAGGCAAGAACTTGCATCCTGGTGACATTTGTGAAAAATAACAATATTTTTCATTTGTAGACTCCTCACTTAAGCAGCTAAGCTTTACAAGCGAGATCCCTGCAGAGCAAGATCCTTTCATAGGGTAAACTAATGTGTCTTCATACTGGATGCCTTTTTCCTTGCTCATTTATGTCACTTTCTTGCTACCCAGTCTACTTTTTTAAGCTTTTCTGAGCTATTCTCTGTAAAAGCCAGATGACTGGCAGTTGTTGCAAACTGAATGTTGATGGCACCAGCTATGGAGACAAGTCAAGAAAAAAATCAATCTCCTTCAAGTTTATAAGCCAGTTCTGCAGGGAAAAAAAGTCTGGGTCCAAACCCTAGGCTTTATGCTCTTTGCTTTCATCAGGTCCTGCAATTTTACTTCATTTCACTGTCTACTTCAATCCAAAGTACTACTCACCTCAGACCTGACCTGCAGCAGCTCTTCCTGCTGCCAACTTGCAGCAAAATTTATTGCCTTGTTTTATCAGATGACATGAAACAATGCCAGCAATTTCTTCAGTGTTATCTATACGTGATCAAACAGCACTGAAGTTACCCACATTGAGCAAAGATATGTTGTTTTCTCTTGAATATTTTTAACCTGTAAAGTCTATTTGAAGCATGCTTGTTTGACAACAGAACTTTTAGCTGGAAGCTTGTCAAAAGGAATACTTGACAAGTCAACAATCAAAAGTGCTGGGAAAAGGAATCTCATTTTTTACTGCAGAACTCTGCAGTATCATTTGCGTTAGAGGTCAGCCAGCTAAAGTTATTTATTGTTCAAAAGGTGTTTTTAATCAATTTGAAAAAGTATGGCTTCTCTCCAACTATGCCTCCCTTCTCCACAAGCACCAGTAATCAGGATTAAAGAAGTTTAAATAACAACAAACCAAGCTTTGTATTTGTGCCTTGTGTCAGCTCACACTGTTGTAGGAAAAGGAAAGTAGATTTTTCTTTTGTTACAGTGCACTTAAAATAGTTTTTAAAAAATCATCTTGCAGTATTTATGAGTGAACTAAAGAATTTTCCAAGCCTTCCCTTTCACAGTGGTTTACATCTAGAATCTCTGATCACTCATTCCTTAAATCTAAGGGCATATCAACATTTACAGTGGAGTGAGGCAAATATGCCTGTGCTCATGAAAATGGAAGTTAGTAAAGTCTCTGTGTGTATCAGCATCCTGCAGACACATTGACAGGAATCCAAAAAGAGGACAGTCCTGCTCCTGCCTTGCTGTGACCATGCCTCTTTGAAGCTGTTTAAGACCTTTTTCTCTCAATGCAGCTCTGCATAAATGCAGGGATCTGCTTTGCAAAACAGTGGGGCTGTCGCCGCATTGCACTCTTCCGCATCTTCACCAATATGCGTGGAACTTTATGCATCTAAAATAAGCTATCATATATTGTACTTTTTGATCTCTATTACTGAGGCTTCCAAAAACCTCACACATTTTGGTGCATTAACATTAGCCCAACTTCCCCTTTAGGCAGAGAATACTATTAGTCCATATTACTAATGAGGAATCGAGGCACAGAAAGGTTAAGTGACATACCTATGGTCACAGAACAAGTTCAGGGCAGGTGTAGTCAACTTATGTAACTAGATGTAAGCATCTAACAAGAACACTTCAAATTGCCCATTTCCTTGCAGTGTTGCAGTGAACAGCAATGCCAAAATAATTTAAATAGTATCCCAGGCTGAATTAAATGCTTCAAATACCTTGCCCCATCTTCAGATTGGCACTCCCTTTCTTAACTGCTGGCAGGGTATAAAGATGTGTCAGCATACAGATCAAATTCTGTATTTGTTCAAAACATGAGCAAATCTTGAGTTGTCCAATTGCAGTTTTTGGCAGGAGATTGTGTAAACTCAGTGAATACTACTCAACTGTTGAATCTTCACGTATTGCATGCTGCTTTGGTGTCCATTGCCTAAGTTACTATTCACTGTACAATATAAGTTTTGACAATGACAAACATTATAAAAGAAAAAATCTGAAAGACAAAAGGGCCTCTGGACTAGCTTCTGTACTCCGGGTCAATGGGAGTCTGCATGTATAGAGTAAACTAAAACATTGCTAGTCAATAGGAATTTGGCTTCAGTGGGGCCAGACTTTCACCCGCGGACTTTCTATGCAATATGTTCTCATCTTCCAAAAGTCTACATTGCTCATTTTATTTGCTTATTTTTTTTAGAGATTTCATGGTCGAAAGTAGCTTCAAAAACTAGTTGCATATCACAAAGATGTTATTTAGATGTATTAACCTTCATTTTCATAACTAGGTCTGTCATGTTTATTTTTAGCAAAGTTCTTTTTTCCTTTCTTCCAATTTTTTTCTTTTCCACAATGGCTTTAGTGACTTTTGCAGAGTTTTATAAACTCACCTTCTTTCAGCAAACTATTTGGAATCAGCCATACTTTTATAATTAAAATTTTGCTTGCTTCTTCCCTAACAAACATGTTGGCAGTTAAGTAAAAGCTAAACTAACAAGTGGTATTTACTTAATTGTGATTTTTCTGTAGTTATTTAAGAGTTTATTAGGTTAGGTTATTTAAACCTAACTATATTGAACAAAATATGCACTGTACAGAATTACATCAAAGTTGTATAGCCCATAATATTAGACTCCTATATCAACATTTTTGTTCTCTTTCAACATTGCAGGGATTTTCTTTCTTTTTTTTTTTTTTTTTATGGTGAAGATGAAGACATCTTCATGGAGAAACCCCAATATCATTAACAGTACTCTACCTGGAGAAATCCTGTCTTATTGAATAAAGTAACCAAATGGAATAGGACTGAATATTATGCTCTTAATATTGTATGAGCATTATCACTCTCTCTTCATTTCTTCTACATTGATAAATATGCTGGGGGCAAAAACATCCTTATAAACTCAGAGTGGGTTTAGAATTCAGTTCATACCCAACTAATGCAGAAAGGGCTTAGAAATTATCTCTTGCAAGGAGTGTTCATATCTATCAGCTGGCTATGTGGGGGAGAGCACTCTCTCTGGTGTTAATCCTGGTCTGTGTAAGTGGGACTACTTTGAGCTTTGGATTTGATTCCCATGCTGTACCAGCCAGCAGAACTGGGCTGGTACATGTGAGTGGAAATAACCTGTGCCAAGTACAGAACTCCTGTGGAATGGTGCAGAGGGAGCAGGAGCTGCATTACAACTGAGTCATAGCGCAGTGGGCTGACTTTGGGGCAATGCAACTGCCTGTGCTTGTGCTAAAACCATGGTTGATTCCTAGATTAGTTGGCCGTCTTCACTGTACTTTTTCAGGATAATCCACATGACCTACTCCCATTGGCCTGGATGAAAAACAAAACAGGGAACTTGCTCTTCACAGATTAGGTAGTGAATCGCTTTGGTATTGGCTGCAAGGAAAAACTGCTGGCTGTGGATGTAGAAACCACTGCTACTATAATATGGAAATTATTCTAGTTAATAGAAATAGAAGGCAATTTCATTTGCATTAGCAGAATTTTGTTGAAGAGCCCTTTAAAAACGGGGGGATTGAAGGGTGTGGGGAGGAGAGAAGAATTTTAATGTTTTTCTGTCCTGACTTTTTATAGGAATGTTGCTTTTTAATGGCTTAACTAATGCTTGTTTGTCTTTATGTGAAGGAAGATGGATGTGTGAAGAGTCACCCAAGTTCCAGGGAGAAACTGAGAAAGATAGATTAGTCCCACCTCAGCCTGACACCTGGGGCACATCCTTATCTAAGGGGGTAAATGGATCAGAATGTTACCGCCCGTTTATTTATTCTCCTTCTGTTTGGAGACTTTCCCTGATTAATTACTCTCTAGTAATTGCTGCTGTTAACTAATGTCAAACCTAATTAACCTGCAGTCCCTTCATCCAGTACCTCCACCATCCCTTTGCAAAGATGAGAAGGTCATCAGCAAGGAGGTTCTGAGGATGGCCACACTTTAGTCATTCGTTTA